>NC_085008.1:31203980-31436480 GCF_963854185.1 Sardina pilchardus
AGAACTTGGGCTGGGATCATTGGCACCTCAGCAATGATAGATGGGATTGGTTTACACACCACAGACTTTACTGATATCAAGTTGGCTAAATGTAAATTAATGAAGCCTATATAACTGTTAATTCCACATTGTAGCACATTCTAGCACTGTGTTAATGGAAGGGTTAAGTTAGCGGGTTAATGGAGTTCATGGACTGGGCTGGACTGTTATAACTGTGGAGAATGGCGACTGCCTATCTATCACCTGGAGATAGCCACAGGTGAGGAAAATTTGACTGGGAGTGGGATGATAACACTTGTCTTCTTGTTGGTTTGTTCATAACTAACTGTACTGGGCTGGGCTACTTGGGATGGGGGGAATCTGAAAAATGTCAAGGTTCTAAGCTTGCAACAGACATGTTGTTTTCAAGTCAGATAATGAGTGTTACAGGACAGAGCTGTGAATGGTGTAACCTTTAGCAGTGTGATTCTTCTACACACACACACACACACACACACACACACAGTACCCAACGCCAAATCCTTTGAGCATGACATCTTTCTGACCAGTAATAATTTCAGAACAGAAGATATCATCAGTCATCATGGCAGCATACTACTAACACACACACACACACACACACACACACACACACACACACACACACACACACACACACACACACACACACACACACACACACACACACACACACACACACACACACACACACAGGTGTTAATATGGTTTTGTTTCTTTTAACTTGCATAAAACACTGTCCTGCGGCTTATACACAATGCGGCTTATATGCGGGAAATTACTGTAGTAGATTTTCAGACCTCCTGATTGAGCAGACCTTTCTGTTTTTGGAGTAGATGAAAATCTTTCTCTCTCTCTCTCCCTCTTTCTTTCTCTCTCCCCTCATTCTCATTCCTTCCACTTCTCCTCTTTCTTTTAGAGGGAATGTAAAGAACAGAAGGATTCCGTTTCAAAGTCCAATGGAAGATTAGATAAGAGCTGGAACGACAGGGAGGGGCCCTTACTGATAATACTGTGAGGTAGAGAGGACTGATAAAGGGTGTGTGTGTGTGTGTGTGTGTGTGTGTGTGTGTGTGTGTGTGTGTGTGTGTGGACCTATCCAATGCTCTGTGAGCACCCAGCACACACCAGCCTACATTGTGTGGGAAGTGGGTGTGTGTACTGTAAGACTGTGTGCCTGAGTCTGAATGAACTGTACAGTGTCTCCTCTGTTGCTAGGACACATTAACTAAGGTTGTGTGACTGTGTGTGTGTGTGTGTGTGTGTGTGTGTGTGTGTGTGTGTGCTCTGGTTTCACACAGCCCCTCCCTCCTCCCGAGGTGATGGCGTCAGCCTGCTCAGAGAGGTGCGCGGGATTGTTTGGTGTCACAACACCAGGGAGACCGAGCGGCACTGGCGGCCCGATAAGAGCAGATCCTTGGCAAAAACACCCTCGCAGGGGGCGGCGGGCGGACGGACGGACGGACAGGTCTGAGGCTCCTTTAAGAAAGGCCGGCGCTTAGGCTCCCTGTTTGGACAACCCTTGAAATAACAAAACACGCACAAAACACTTCCGCAAGGGCCTCGGCCAGAGAACTAGTCAACAACGACACCTACCCTTAGCGACGGTGTCTGGCTTGGGGCGGTAGGTGTGCGTGTGTGTGTGTGTGTGTGTGTGTGTGTGTGTGTGTGTGTGTGTGTGTGTGTGTGTGAGCACGTGTGTTATGTAACATGCCATTGTGTGAGGGCTCTGTGAATGTGCAAGTGTGTGCTGGGAGAGAGAAGGGAGGGAGGGGAGGAGGGGGAGGGGAGCTGGAGACAGGAAGAGGGCTGATTCACTGGCCTTCCTCTCTACCGTCCTCACTGAGAGAGAGAGAGAGAGAGGAAGAAAGAGAGGAAGAGAGATAGAAAGAAAAGAGGGAAGAGATCTCTGACACAGATGGATCCAGTGTTGAGTTTCCTGTGCCCCCACATCCCTCCCTCCTTTTGGAACACACACACTCACACACTCACACACACAGCTGGGGTCATGCAGGTTACAGATGAAGTCCCCCCCTCTGTCTTCACAAAGCCCATGTTCCAGCCCAGCCCCCCCCCTCCTACCATTCCTCTTCTCTCTCCTCCTCCCTCTACCCCCCTCTTTCACTCGTTCATCATGTGTGTCTAAAGTCTGCTTGGATACTGTCCTTCTCCCCCCTATAGCTATTAATACTGACATATAGACACAGGCGTGTGCACACACACACACACACAGGCGTGCGTGCACACACACACACACACACACACACACACACACACACACACACACACACACACGGACAGACAGACACATTCTAAATCTCTCATCATTCCAGGCTTGGCCTTTACCACTCTGCCTCACACCCACACTGAGTGCTGCTGACTGCCGCAGCCTTTTTAATGCATGTCCACAGCCACCTCCTCAGTATTCAGGGTTAAGTGAGTTCACACACACACACACACACACACACACACACTGCAGTGCCTGTGTACTGTAACCAGCGCCCCGTGCCAGCTGAACGAGCTCCAGCAGGCCCTATGCAAGAGCAGAGTGGGGGGGGGCGGGGGGGGGGGGGGGCAGGAAGCAGCCTTGGCCGTGAGCGAACAGCACCAGCGCCGCCACTGCGGTGTGAAGAGATCGGCCCCTCTCCATCTGGGCCCCGCTGGACGCACCAGGACAAGCTGGCCGCGCGCCGCGCGCACACCGCTTTGGAGTCGTGCAGGACAGGAATGTCATCGGAATCGATCCGCCGCAGCACAGCAGCCGTGTGTGTGTGTGTGTGTGTGTGTGTGTGTGTGTGTGTGTGGGAGGGAAGGGATGGAGAGAGGGACAGAGAATGAGACAGCAAGGGGAGGGAAGGAAGGGAAGGAGGAAGAAAGAAAGGGGGGAGAGAGAGGGAAAGAGAAAAACAGACAGAGAGAGAGAGAGAGGGAGAGAGAGAGAAACACAGAGAGGGGTAGAAAGTAGGAGGGAGGGAGCCCATTCGACAACCCCCCTGACCAAGTGATCCAATTTCAGAGTCAGCCAGTTCCCCCCTCCCAACCGTCACCCTCCCCGACTGTACCATCTTATATAAGCTCCTACATCCGACTGCTGATCTACTGACAGCTCGGTGCAGCTCCGCTGCTGTGGGCTGTCCCACTTCACTGATCTCAGGTCAGAGAGGCAATCGCTGCGCCTCCCCTACGGCTGACCTTTCCAGCTCACTGAGCCAATACACACACACACACACACACACAGTCTACAGTGGGCACCTGCTTAGTGTTCGCAGCTCAGCTCTGCTCTGATTCTGGGTCAGTCTGCTAGCGTCAGTTCAGGACGTCCTCTCAAAGAACGACGACCCTCCGGAGCAATCTGTTCCTAAACAAGGCATTTGTTTGTGTGCGCTTGCCCATGTAACTGATTCGCTGATTCCAGACCAGTTCGAGAGCTTCATCAAACAGCAACTTTCGCCAGCTAATGTACAACAAACCTTGAATTCACCCTCTCTCTAATAAGCTGAAGGAAGGAGTGCCTTAACTAAGACTTGTCTAACTGAATCCCGACCAGTTCAAGAGCTTCATAAAACAGTAACTTTCGCCAGCTAACAACAAAACTCTCTAATTAGCTGAAGGAAAGAGTGCCTTCACTGAGATTGGTCTAACTAACTAACACAGGCCTTGGACCAGCAGTCTGGCGGCTGAGCGTCTTAAGGCGTGTGGTGAAGCGCCTGGTCTGGGGTCAGTGCCGGGTGGCGCGGTGCTTCTGGGAAGCGCCTGCAGCGCCGAGCCTGGAGACTCCAGTTTCAGCCCGGCACAGGGAACACCTCTGTGATGCACTGCTGCCTTATAAGGCATGGCTGCATGAGGGGGCTGCCTGCGCACTCACACACTGGCTCGCACACACACACTCTCTCTCACACACACACTCACACGCTCACACAAACTCACACAATCTGACTAACGCACCAGTTACTGCCTGCTAGTTTCACACATACAGACACCTACACACACACAAAAGCATGCACTTTCTTTGGCAGTCAGATACAGAAAGACACTCGCTTGGGCAGACATAAACATATGCACCTTAGATTACAGACACCCAAATGTTCTCATGGATAGATATGCACGCAAACACACACACACACACACACACACACACACACACACACACACACACACACACAACACACACACAACACACACACAACACACACACACACACACACACACACACACACACACACACACACACACTTCTTTGTGCACCCCTCCCTGTTGAACAGGGCCAGACTTCAAGGTTGAGTAATGACACAGATCAAGTGTGCTTTGCCTCACCACAGAGACTTATTAGGAGAACACAAACTCAAGAACCTGAGAAGTCACACTTTCCCCTCCACTCCCCCCCCCCCCCTTTATCTCACACACACACCACACACACCACACGCACCACACGCACCACACACACCACACACACACACACACACACACACACGGTGCATGAAACTGCCCCTTTTCCCTCTGAAACACAAGATGGGGATTGCATGTATCCTCCCCACCATTTCCTACCGCCAGAGACGCTCACCCAGTGTGAAACTTTAGCACGGCCTCCCTCGAGAGAGTGCAGTCAGTGGCCACATAGTGGTCACCTTATCCCCCTCCCCAACTCAACTTCAACCCCCCCCCCCCCCCCCCCCCACAGGAGCCACTTAAAGGAGAGAAGGTAAGGGTGGTGTTCGCTTACGACTTCACATGTAGCTGAGGCCAAACTGTGCCCACTCACTCACACGCTCGCTCACCCACCCACTCATTCACTCTGTCTGGCTGGGTTTCAGTCAACACATCAAAAAAATAGGAGTCAGTACAGTGGAATGCCTTAGTAAAATGGGAGAGGGTGGTGTGTAAGTGTGTGTGTGTGTGTGTGTGTGTATGTTATTTCCTGTCCCACATTAAGCATGGGGGCCTAGTTCCTGTAAGTTCCTTGCTCCTTCCTGTAAATGTGCACAACACTATGAAGGCATCCCTTGAGTGTGTTTGTGTGAGTGCTTGTGTATGTGTGTCTGAGTGTATCTTGGCATACGAACGTACACTACACGAGGATCCCTTTCAATAGGCTTTCTAAATCATGAGTGTAGAGCGTGTGGGGCCAGGACTCAGGACTCAGCGGTTACCTTGATGTCGAAGTTGCAGTCGAAGCGCTTGATGAGGACGATGAAGGCCCCGGTCAGGTTGTCCCGTGCCGGCGGCGGGTCAATGGGCTCGCACGCATTCTCTGGCCGCGCCCCAATCAGGAAGCCCTGCGGACACAGAGCACTGTGGTCAGCCCACCAATTCCATTCCGCGCTCCAGAGAGCATGGCATGGCTCCGCACTTCTTTAAGGAACAGAAACAATTACAAGCCAGAACACAAACACAAAAGGGAAAGAGAAAAAACAATTCCAGAGGCCAAACAGTGAGCATGAACATTCGGCCTTTTCATAAATGTCAACAGCCCCGTTTTTATAGGCGAAAAAGTTTAGAAATTAAAGCAACAGGGTTGGGGGGGGGGGGGGGGCGTGCAGAGATCAAAAACGGAGACATCAAAACAAACAGGAGATCACGTCTTGGCAGTGTCTCGATCTGTCATTCCACACGTCGAAAACGGATATAAATACCAGCCCGGCATAGGGAAACAAACTGTTCCCAACCGAGAGCGGGAAAATTCTGCTTTTCTGAGAAAATAACCAAGGATGTCCTCTTCCACTGTGAAGTCCAGGCACCTTTTTCACCCTTGTCTTTCTGTGGAATTCCACAACCTTTCACACATACTTCATTAAAACACATACACTTGGACTGAGGAATAGATGTAGGAAACTCATATTGAGATAAGACTCGCTTTTGTGTGAATTAAACAAATGGGTTAAACAAATGAAATGAGGAATGGCCAGAGGCAGTTGTGCTGTGTTCAGCTTATCTCGCACAGATCAACTGCCGAACAAACACGGAAGTCAGTACATTCTAACATTCAAAAAACAAGCCACAAACAAAAACATCTTCCATGTAAAAACCACAAGCTATCTCAAGCCAGCCTCACACACAATACCTACCAAATTAAAAACAAGACAACTGGCAACAGGACAAATTGGAGTTTTCTCCAGCACCTTGTGTGGGTTTTTCCCCTCTCTTGCCTCACCAAGTTCATTCATTTCCCTTTCAGCATCTATTTTCCTTCGTGCCTCCCTCGCTTTCTCCGTCTCCTGGCTCGGTAGGTCAGGCAGCACGGCGCAAGTCTGGGAGAGTCTATGGGAGCGTGTGGGAGTCAGTGAGACGGTGTGGGAGAGAGAGAGAGAGAGAGAGAGAGAGATAGAGAGAGAGAGAAAGAGAGAAAGAGAGAGAGGACCAGGCCTGTCTAGACAGACGGCGGGGCCACCCTTGGCTCTCCGCTGGCCGGTCAGGCGGTGCCGAGTCTCTGCTCCAGAGAGCTGGCTCCCCGCGTCAGGCCTCTCGCCTCGCAGCCCCGCCAGGGGACACAGCTGCCTCCGCCAGCCTTATTCCTCCCTTTCCACAGCCGCCCGCCCCGCACCTCACCAATCAAAACGACTCGCTCAGATGGAATAAAGGGAGCTTCGTACAGCACCCCCCCCCCCCCCATGTGTGCAGTTACGTCCATATGCACTGAGTTGTTCAGGATGCACTGCGCAGAGGGGCTATTTTGGCTGTGAAATTAACCGTCTCACAGTCCGCCGCCACACACATGGTGCGCGGAGAAGAGAGTATTGGAGCTGAGGCAGAGCCAGAGGGAAATGGGTAAAAGGGGGGAGAGAGAGAGAGGGAAAGAGAGAGAATGAGATGACAAAGAGAGGGAGGGAGGGAGAATGGGATGGAGAAGGGAGACAGACAGAGAGCAATTGAGAGAGAGAGAGAGAGAGAAAGAGAAAGAGAAAGAGAGAGAGAGGAGGAGGAGGCTGGTAAGCGACAATTATTCTGGGATTTTCCAGACACTTCGGGGCTTGAACTGATGCACTCCTGCTCCTGCTCCTGGAGTCCTGTCAGCTGCTATAAATGGACTGCGATGCCACTGTTGTTGCTGCTGCTGCACCCAGGAGCCTCCTCCCACCTCCTCCTCCTCCTCCTCCTCCTCCTCCTCCTCCTCCAGACCAGACCTGGAAAGCATCTGCACATTCCGCGGAGCTCTGGGGTCGGCACTGTAGAATGCGCTCCTCGTGCCTCTGTGGTGACCTCAGCAACAGAGCCCTCTTTCTTTTTTTCTCTCCCTCTCTCTCCCTCCCTCCCTCCCTCTCTCCTTTCTCTCTTCACACATCTCTCTATGTGCACTGTTTTGTCTTGGAGATACAGCTGGACAACCCTTGCTTGTGGCTACTTATTGAAGAAAACGATGCTGGGAAATGAGCATGAAGCCTAAACCGATGAGGACTCCAGGGATGGAAAGGGCATTTCTTTTGAAATCTCTTCAATGTACGCCGCACCCTCTCTATGGCGATCCCTCGAGCAGGATTGTTTACAGGGACGGAGCGGAACCTGCGATCCTGCGTCAGCCTTCCCCGCTCACTGCAGGCCACGGCCCACACGCCGCCCTGCCACAGTCACAGTCACCGCCACAGCCACGCCGGAGCTGCTGCTGCAGCGCCCTCTGTTGGCCAGACGCCGCCGCTTCACGCCACACAAAGGAATCGCAGCTGAAAAACATCTGCTGGAAAACAAAAGGCACATGAAAGAAACAGAGCCATCTTTGCTTGGCTCGGTGGAGGTGTCGCACGCAAGGAAGATATCATTTCGCGTTTATATGTGGAAAAACAAAGTACAGCCAACTCTGGGTTCTGGACTTTGCTTTTGTCTTTGAATTTTATCAGCAGCCTGTTGTTAGACGCCTTGCTTTTAGGGTTGGGGGGGGCAGCAGGCTGGGATACTGGGATGAGTTCCCATTCCCGCTCAGTCATAAATGATTCACTGGGCTGCCGCTGACTAGGCTGGGCTCAAGCCCTTTCGCTTTGTCGGATTTTCCATCCCGCCCTGGCCTCGTCACGGTCGTTCTCTCTCTCCCAAACTACCCTTTTTCCCAACCGGAATCCTGCTCTGCCATGATGTAGCAATACGGGCCGGCGGGAGGGTTTGGAGAGTGCGCGAGCACAGTGACGTATGGCTGGCGAAGAGCATGCGGAGACAGTAAGCATATTAGGATGAATGGGTCTATCACATGACGGAGCTCTCCCTCTGACACCCAGACACATGGCCATGAAAATAGACACCCTGCAGGCGGGTAGCACATGATATCTGAAGGATGAAACATTCACCGAGACAGAATTGGGGCACGCGCACACACACACACACACACACACACACACACACACACACACACACAAGCTGTAACCCACTACCTCTCCTCTTCTCTAGTAATGTGAAGAGATTGGACGTTTGATTAAGACTTTCAGTGAAGCCCAAAATCACAGAAGAAAACAAAAGATTCATCTTTTTCATTTTTTTTTTTTAAAGATACAGCAAAGCCAGCTCTCGTAGGAATTTTAAATGGAACTAAAAATGGAAAAACGTGCCTTGTGTAGAACACCAGACCACAGAAAAAAAAAGCCCTGAGACGGCAGAAGTAAGTGGGTTATATATTCCTGAAGAGAGCGGGTTGTATCCGAATAACATAGCAGGTTATTGGACCATGATTAAAATGGAGGCATGTAGCCAGCTCAAGACTGGGGCAGAGTCTTAAACTAGGCCACAAAAACATTTCAGCTCCAGACGCACACCACTGGGTTACACTCCTGAGACTCACGGTAGCCAGGCAGACCTTAAACAAGCAAGCAAATAAATAAATAAATAAATAAATACAAACAAAAAGCAAACACACTTTTAGCTCACACACAGACTGCTCTTTCTGTGCAGGCTGGCTCGTATGCAGCGTTCCTCTGCAAAACAGGAAATGTCATGACCGGCTGCAGTGACTGACAGGCAGGATGCTCCTGACGGCTGTAACAAGGCCGCTTCTGCAATAGCACCCAGCCAGCAGTGAATGAGTGTTGATGTCTGCTCTCTTTGTGCCCATAAATCATCTTAATGCTCGCTATCAACTACATTTTACAGCTATTCATTCCACGCAAGATGGAGCATGCATAGACAGACTGTGTGTGTGTGTGTGTGTGTGTGTGTGTGTGTGTGTCTATTTGACAGATTCAGCTGTGGGACACAACTGTCAACAGGACAACAGCACCTGTCAGTCATAAGGGCTGCACGTGCGCGGCCTTGGAGGATGCTAGGCGCTAGCCGCGAGCTGAGCTAACGGCGCGTAGGCTTTAGACTGTAGAAGAGCAGACACTGGCCTGCGGCCCAGCACCCCAACGGACAGTATGTGTCAAGATGTGACACACCACTTCCTCTGCCTCTCAACAGCCAGACTCGCTCCTGCTCTGTGGCTTTTGCCTGCCACCCCTTATCAAGACTCCGCAGCACAAGCAGGCCGAGTGAGAGAGGGGAGGATCGCTCTGCGTTCACCAATCACATCAACCCGTCCTGCTCCTCTGCAACTGAGGAGGCTAAAAGACTGGGGCGTGCTAACATGCTCTTAAATAACGTTGTCAATGCTCAGACCGCACTGACTTTTGCAAGCAGAAGTGAGAGAGCTGGAGGAGAAAAAGTCCCATGAAATCACATGCTAAGCCCTGCGTCTGCCCTTCAGCTGGAGAGGAAAGGAGAACCGAGCAACGGCGGCCACCCTCGCGCTTCTGTCTGCCCCCCTCCTTCCTCTCTGCGTCGGTTGCTCTTTGGCATAATTGGACGGGCTTCCTGTCAGCCAGGGACAGTATGGATCCGACCCAGCAGGCTCAGCAGCAGAACAGCTAGGGTTTGGGGCAGAGGAGCATCAAGGGGGGAGCATCGAGTTCAGCGCGGATCCTGGCGACTCTCCCTTATATGGTGCTGACTGGAGAGGAAAGGGGAAGGGAGGGGCTCTTGTTATTGTAATGGGAGCGCTGAGAAGATGTGCAGGCCGCACCAGATGAATCATGGGAGATTTTGGAGGTTTGGATCATGGTCTTGAAAAATAGTCCTTGCTAGAACTGGAGCAAGAGCTTTTAGGCTTTTCTTGCTTCACATTCCCCTGCATTTATTGGGCAGGCCACAGCAGGGAATAAGGTCAATTTCTAACCAGACACGCAGACAAGCTCACAAGTGAGAGAGAGAGAGAGAGAGAGAAAGTTCTGGGTCAGTCCACCATGCTTAACCCAGAAGGAAGAGAGAAACACAGAAACAGATGAGAGACAGAGAGAGAGAGAGAGAGAGAGAAAGAAAGAGAAATTGAGCGAGGGTAAGAGAGGACAAGAGGGAGCAGTGTGCCTGAAGGGCCAGAGGGACCAGACACACCGACATAGAGACACACAGACACACAGACACACACACGCACAAGCACACACACACACACACACAGCTCACGTTAATCCATTCTTTAGCCACGCAGGCGTTGTAGCTGTGACCAACCTGCTTGCCTGCCATTCCAAACACCTGCAGGGCACAAATCCCATCAGCTAACAAGGGACCCCGCGTCCACATGCTTCCGTCCTCTCACGGGCATGCCATGGCATGGCACTCCGACGGCCACACCACCCCCCTCTGACCCGCGGCTGGCACTGACTTCAGAGGCCGAGTGAATGGAGCTGCTCTGGGCTGAGCTCCAGGGACAGCGGGGTAGATGGGGTTCAGTCAGGGTGGAGGGCCCCCATCCATCTTTCCTCACTTGCCTTCTTATGTAAATATTCAACTCCAGTGCGGATATGAAGGCTTACTCTCTCCCTTTCTCTCTCTCCCTCTCTTTTTCTTTCTGCTCCAAGAGCCAGGGTTGATGCTCTGCTGATTAACAACATTCCCCCACACCTGCGTCCTGCTCCAGGGAGACAGGGGGACCAGGTGAGGGTTTCCACCCAACAAAACCTCATTCATAAACAGGTGGAGGCTAAAGGCTAAAGTCATGTATTCTAGTGTCGGTTATTGCATGGCCCGTTGATCACTTCACATTTGCGATGCAGCGTTAAGTTATCTGCCCATTTGCGCTGATATTACAAAGTCTATAGTCTATAGATGGATAGATAGAAATACTTTATTTATCCCCAAGGGGAAATTACAGTGTTTTACGGGAAATAACAGTATAGTATACACCCAATAAGATACCTTATAATATCAAAAACAAAATAAGGATGTCAGAACTTTCTGCAAATGACCTTATAGGAAAAACTGAAATATCACATCACATACGTTTTTAGACACTTCCGATGCCTCCCATTTCTGCTGATGATCTTTGAGATGTTTATGCACCTTAATTTAAGTGTATCTGTGGCAAATTCAGTTTGATGGACTGATTAGGAAAGGCTCAAATCTATCTAGATAAGTCCTCACAGCTGGCAATGCATGTCAGACCCAAAACCAAGCTCTGAGGTGGAAGAAACAACCAGCAGAGCTCAGACGGTCTTGAGTGGAGATCTGGGGAAGACTACAAATCACTGTAATTGCTGCCAAGGGTTCTTCAATAATACTGAGTAAAAGCACAAAGTACTTGTCAATGAGGAGCTATTTCATTGCAAAAATGTCTAAAGTCCTGTTTTCACTTCACCTGTGCACCTGCTTGCCGTTATGGGGTATTTTGAGTGTAGTTTGGAGAGAGGAAGAGTGTAGAGTTTTTAAAGCAAAAGGCAATAAGGTAATAGAAGTACAAAAAGTGGAGGGGTCTGAATACTCTCTGAATGCACCGTAAATGAAGCCTTAATGAAGACTAAAAGCAGGAAATGAGGATATCAATGTAAAGACAATGTCATTACTGCTTCAACAGTTTTGTAGAGAATGTGACTAAAACCCATATCAAACTTCATTGATATCCAAGATCCATGCTTAATGCAGCTCATATGCAACAAAGCTGCTTTTTCGGAGACGTATCTAGACTAATTTAGGAAGGAAGACCAAACCCCTAAAGGGAAAGGCACCCAGCAGACACTTGGCTGCCAGTCACAGAGGTGGCCTTTGTGTCCGCTCCAGTCTGAGGCAGGGATGTGTGGCTGGCTGTTTCGGCATGGGCCATTCATTGACATGTGGGGTGGGGGATGATGCCATGCCTTAGAAGTGGACAATGCTTGCCTCTCAAACACAAACTTGAGTTATGCACATCTTGCATGACGTGGGTGAGAGAGGAGCGGACTGCCAGAGGACGACTGGGGGTGTCGTGGATGGAGTGAAGGGTCTTTCAAAAGTGTTTCTTTCTCAAAACAAACTAACCAACACATTTGTATAATTTAAAACGGTTTACCATTTCACAATAATGAAAATGCTTCGGTGTAGCCTGAATCGAAGCAACTCCGAGAGCAAGGAGAAAACAAAACAAGACTTCCTTTATATGCAAAATATCAGATACTGTACTTTCACATCTACTAAAACACAGCTGTTTAAAATCCCCTAAATGGCATGCAAATACCAGAGTTAAAGATAGGTCAGGGTCAAACATGCTTATTCCCCTGGAACTTTATGGTTTTACAGGGAAAGGGTGCGCATATGCATGTGAGGTTCTTGGCACATGTAAGCTGAAAAAGTGTGTGTGGAAATGACCAGAAGAGTTTCAAACCAAGGAAACGAAACTACAAACTCTGAAAGAACTCTTCCAATTCATTTTCTGGTTCCATTTCATTTCTGTGCACTTGCAGCCAACTGACTAGAACAACACACAGGCCGGTAAGAATCTCTATTGGGTACATTTGTAAGAATAAACAAAAGTGTGCCATAAACTGGTGAGATCATTAATCTTCAAATGAACCTTGGCCAATGTTGCCAAACCCACCAAGGCCACAAACAGGCCTTTGGCTTTCTGTATCTTGCCTCTACGAGCATAGTCCCAGACCACTCTTCCTGTTGAAAATGCCACCACCAAGCCACTTAACACAGAAAAGGGCCATATAAGGGATGGTGGCCTTTATAAAAAAGTGTTGTAGAAATGTATACGAGCATCTGTGCACTGACTCAGTTCCTTGCGCTTTGAAAGGCCAATTTGAGGCATCCGTTTGGTCTTGCATGCCATGGGTGATGGGGTGCTGTGTAGTCTGGTAACACAGACAGTGGGAGTCAGCAGGGACCGTGTGGCAGGATATCCATCAGTATGGTGCATTTTCAATGGGTGGCCTGTTGGAATTTTATAGCACCAAACTTATTTTTTGCCTGGCATTTTTTCAGGATTGTGGCCTGGAAAGCAAGTGTTGTGTAAAGGGGTGTGGTGTGGTGTGCCGCGCCCTTTTGGTGCAACACTTAACAATGTTGGACCTTGTTTTTTTTATGCACTGGACTGAGATTGGTTGGCCACTGTGAATGGTGTTGTTTTCTGTTTTAGGCTTTATTGGGTCCTGTACTGTGTTTTGTTAAGTGTGCCCCTACACACAAAAGGAGTATCAGGTGCCTCTGTCATAACTCCTCCCTCACCTTCAGTCCTTCACTGGGCAGCCGGTAGCCAAAGCGTGCCGGGAGGTCATCGAAGTTCTCTGTCTTGTTGTCGAAAGAGTACTGCAAGGCAAAGGAGAAGCAAGAAACATAAACACATCTGACAAATCAGCACCGTATATCTGTAATAACTACTTGTAAATAAATACAAAGTTACTGATATTATTCTCTGTACCAGGCTAACAGCCAAGCTAAATTAATTGATAATTACATTATCTGATTGGTTCAGTTAGTCGTCATTCAAGTCAGACCTCCATGCGAATTTCTTAAGAGTTTTATTCCATTTATATACTATTTGCTACATGTATTTACTCCCAAAACGCAACAGATTGGCTGCCTAATAACATATGGTTACTATTTTACTTATACTTGTAGTAGCCTTCTAATTATTAACATACTCGTTGTTTGCTTCTTTTGTTGATAGATGTTTGATGAATAGCCTACTATAGTAGTTGGAAGTGGAGGGGCAATTTTCGAAGGTGTTTTCAACTAATTCGGTTTTAAAGACAAAATAAAGGTATAGGCAGACAATGTGCATCTATGCAGGGGCAAGTGCTTTCTTAATAGCGTTGCATGCCGAGACAAAAAAGCAGTCACGTGTAGATGCATACATGAATTTGCATTCAATTGGTCTGCCACACCTACTCTCACTGTTTTACAGAAAACTTTACTTTGTTGTTAGTCTTTATCGAAAGCGGTTGTTCACTTTGTGTGAATGATGCTATTTTCCACGTCTTTTTTATTCCAACCCTGAGTTCTTTGGGGGAGAAACGAGAACGTGCACGTATTCTGAATTACTTACACCTTGCTTGACACAGTTCCTTCTACTCATCCTAATCATTCATTGGCGTTAGTGAAATGAGTTGAGCAGGGATGACTAGACAACGCTATGTCAAGCCTCGCTTGATCACTTATCTTGGATGTCTTAATGCTGCTTTTGTGAAACACTCCTCAGTATTTGTTGCTTAAGACTGTGCGGTCAACACAGTCCACACAGAAGTGCTTTCATATTCCACTGTCTCTATGCTGCAACAACAAGCTAAACGCAAGACACAACCACCCACAGATGTTTTTCACATCCCTATGGCTGATAATGCGCCGAGAAGAGAATCACCGTAATGGATTTCTGAGGAAGACATAAAAACCATCAGCTGCGTTGAGTTGCTATTCCTGTGATGCTGCCCATTCCCCTGGCTCAAAAAGGTGCCAAGTCATGGTCAGTCAAAAGATAAAGAATGATGGAAGTGTCTGGCCAAGTCCTAATCTGAGAGGACTGGACTGCTGGATTGATCATCTAAATCAGTGAGTGCGTTTACATGGACATTAATATTCCCATATAACCCGGTTAAGACAATATTCTAAATAAGGTCCATATTTGGAATATTAATGTCCATGTAAACGCACTCAGTGATTTTCGGACGGATTTGTACCCAGGAAAAAAACATTCTGACTAAGGTAGAAACTGATGGACCATCACTGAATAATACAAAAAAAAAACAGTGATTACCACATTGAAACTACATCATAAATGTATGGCCAGAGGCCACACTCAATGTCTTCATGGACCACTGGTTGAAAGCTCTTGTTCTACTGTAAAGTAAGAGTCCTCTCTGGTACTCACTGTTTCTGCAAATAGGGCGCACACAGGAGAGCTACAGGCCCAGGTTTTAAATAATGTTTAGCCATGTTTAACTATGGTGAGAGGCTGTGGCTAACCTATGTGGCTGACTGCCCCTCAAAGTTATTAACATGAATAAAAAAAATACACAGAGAATAGAAATATAGAAAACCTGTGGTCTTTTCAGTTATACCTTCAACAGGTCCCAACCACCACGTGGATGGTAGCAACTTACTGTACTTGCACTGCACTGCACTGGTATGAAACTCACTTTGATGTTCGGTTACAGCACTGCAGCCATAGAGTATTCAGTGAGGCTACTTTCTCAGTATCACTATGGTGAGAGGCTGTGGCTAACCTATGTGGCTGACTGCCCCTCAAAGTTATTAACATGAATAGAAAAATACACAGAGAATAGAAAAATAGAAAACCTGTGGTCTTTTCAGTTATACCTTCAACAGGTCCCAACCACCACGTGGATGGTAGCAACTTACTGTACTTGCACTGCACTGCACTGGAATGAAACTCACTTTGATGTTCGGTTACAGCACTGCAGCCATAGAGTATTCAGTGAGGCTAATTTCTCAGTACACTGTTTAAGCATGTGTAGTAGTAACCTAAGGTAGCTTCCCTAATTGCCCTGCAGAAGAGGAGTGTGCGCAGACAGACAGAGAGGCACTCACCGCTGAGATGTCCGCCTCCACTGGGAGCAGGTTGAGGAAGGCGAAGAGCTGCACGGTGAAGATGGTGTAGATCTGGGTGGCGGACAACATCAGCATCCCCAAGGAGAGCAGCATTTTTCATTCCCGCTCACAGGTAAAGCTGTGCTTGTATGCGCAACACACACACACACACACACACACACACACACACACACACACACACACACACACACACACACACACACACACACACAGAGACACACAGAGACACACAGAGACACACAGACAGACACACACGAACATTAGCAATGATTTGAGTGTGTACAGAACTGATCCTTTGGGATGAGTGAAATCACTCAGTGAAAAAACAAAACAACTAAACAGCTATTTACGCTCAAGTGACCTCTGTCTTGTATTCTGAAGGTCTGAAATCAGATAAATAATCAATCAATTAAAAACAACCACCATTTCATAACAGGTTTATGCCAAACCTGGACTTAAAGAAAAATCCATGATTCTAGTAAAATGTTATCTGATCTAACTCAACAGCCAATCAAATTATACCCCTCCCTTCTGTGCTCCTGCAGCTAAGAGTTGATTGGCCAGTACTGTATACGGCTCGTTTTGAGCCACTGTGTTTTTGCACCCATTTGCAGAGCAAGTATGACTATGACAAAATAGCACTTAAATAGCACTTAACAGAGAACTAGTTTCCCATTTGCTAAACTTGACAAAAACTGTGGAGCTACTTTGATAGAATGGGACGTATATTGCATCAAGAGCAATACTCAACAAAAATAGTTTATCTTGTAACTTTGTTTACAAACTATGTCCACTGCCCATCAAAGCAAAATTACTGATTTGTTCCATCAGAGGGTAGCCTACTCAATGCATGCAACCAGTGCTGTCAAACTGAAGAGCTGCACCATATGAGGCGGTCCAAACGGACAAGGACACAGGAAACATATCAATACATTTCTATTTGCCAAAAAGCACATGATCATCCCTCACACAGAGGACAGAGAAAATGGGGTCTTCATACTCCCCAGCTGTCTGAATGTTGGTTCAATCACACATGCAATAATGTCTGCCTCTATGGTCCACTCCACGCAATCAAGACTTTATGATTCAGAGGAGTAAACAGCCTGAACTGAATCACATGATGTCAAAGCCTGCTGAGCGGATTATGAGAAAAAAAAAGGACTTTCCCACTGCTGTTCCGGCCTATAAAAGCAGATTGACTAATATACTTTAACCTTAGTGAAATCAAGGCAGAGTTAAGAAGGCTATTTGAGATTTAACAACGAACAATACAAAAAGAAAAATAACACACTGGAATTCAGAGTATGGAACATAGAACAGCTCTAAGGAATAAAGTAGATTAAATACGAAAAAAGACTTTATTATGTTTAACGATGTATTGTAATGGAGTACTGATCAACTTGGCCATACATTCAGGCTATAACAATCACATTTTCCAGTGACCAACTTTACCATTATTACCAGGCATTGATAATTGCCAAATGTGGGGCAGTCCACTCACAGGCCATGTCGACACATCTCTGATAAAATGGGGTGGCATCTTAAACCTAGCTTGTTGTAAAACTTTTACATAACGAGGCCAGTCTACATAAAAATCACAGCAGCATCCTCAGCAAGGCAGCAGTATCTGCTGCTAGTCCATTACACCTGACGCGCACCACAGAGCATCAGCACCAGCACCAGCACCAGCACAGCACGGCGCTTCTAGACTACAGGTGCTTCTCAATAAAGCGAACACACGGTCCAAAGTACCATCCATCCATAATTTTAAGTCGCTATCTACGACGCTGCTTTTCATTTCCATACTGATTACTCATACCCTTTGACATTACTTTGTCAGTCTTAAAAAAAAACCTATTAGGTCACCGCGTGCAATGCGTAACGTTATAGTGAACTGCACGCCAACTACCGCTCAGTCCTGTGACATTTCTTATATGAAGCAACACCCACATGATCGGCAAACGGTTGAATTACACTGCATGAAGTAATATATTTCTGTAAATATTCCCACTTAGAAACACAGTCTGACTATCACTACGGGTAAAACAGCAATAATGAAAACAAACCTTGGCTTTCAACTTCCATAAGATGCTTTCTCATAACTCAATGCAGTTTTAAGGCAGGCTGTCAGAAACAGCGGTGCAAATAATACATTTTCAAAATCACTACAATCATTCATAACCTGACCGTTTGATAATTTGACAAGCAGTTGACAAGTTCTCAGACTTCATGATATGCATAATCTGCGTACTTCGAAGCACAGTTTATATGCGCTAAGTTACTTAAAATGTGTAATGCCTTGATAGTAACGTTGCTAACAGTTAACGTTAGCCAAATAGCTAACTTGACAACGTTATCTGGTTTCTAGCTAGGTTGACACCGTGTTTCTATGTGTGGTTGTGTTTATCGCATTCTACAAGGTTATAATGCATAACGTTTAGAGCCTTCAGTAATGAAAACCCACTTGTGTCAGTCCTCAGGTAGCAACATATATCGTTAGGAACTAGGCCAAATCGCAAGTTTATAATGATGAAAACATGCAATGGGGGGGCCTTGGGTATGCTAGCTACTAAGCTATGCAGCTCGATGTTAAAGGTATTCACTAACAAGGAATCTTACCTTTACATTAGATAGTGGTGATATCTTGGTGACAAAGTAAAGTACTGTTATAGTCATTACATTCACTTGCAATGTACACAATCCAAACAATTCGTCAGCTACGCTTGCATTCCGTTAGCTGGGCAGGTCAGCAAATCAGAATGTCAACAATAATCCCACAGCTCCTTCATGTGAGTGAGTGAAGAACTTCCGGCCACTGTACACACCTTCTTTGAAGCTTGGTACCATGTGATTGGGTAGAATTGAATTCAGTCACTTCTATCGAGGACCATTTCCTGAAAGTACATTTTGGAAGCGCAACTACGCGGCACAGCCTGCTGTGGTCGTCTATGGTTGTGGTCCACAGTTGCGAGAGGGAAACAGTTTCAACAACCATATTGAAGGATCTCTAAACAAGAGTAGCTCACATTTTACAAAGTTACTAAGGAGCTATCTTGTTCTGTAATGACAGCTCGTTATGACATAGGGAACAAGATGTACGAAATTTAGATTTCAAATACTGTGTTTTGGCGCCATCTGATGCCAGGTTAATGCAGTAGCCTACCCTACCAGCTGATACAGTATTGTGACAGATGTGTGAACAAGATGAAAAAGAGAGGTAGATTTTCTCGTCACATCAGCAGCTGCTTCTCCCGAAACCAGAAAGTATAGGTAAATTGAAAATAGGCTACAACGGGTGTAAAATAATACTACAGCTCCTTATGTCATATACTCTTTCATCTGAGTTAGACCCTTTCAAGGCATGCACCCTGCTTGCATCCTTTTTTTTTTTTTTTTTTTTAATTGTTGTTTAACTCTTTGCTACGTTTGGACTATTTACCTAACAGACTTTACAACGTTGGTATGAGAATCAATGTTCTTCCACTTCACAGGGAACACGTGGTCTACTCTAACGGTTTTCATAAAAATAAATAAATACATAAATAAAAACTTCAAGTTAGGGTGCATAAAATTAAATCTATAACCTACTTTGAAAAATGGCAAAATGAAAATGCACATATATATTCCCTTACATGTTGGGAAAAAACTAAATATTAGTTCTAAGAACAGTTAGGCTGAACCAAGTAGACTCTCAAGGAAAACCCTTGGGTATAAATGTAGGTCTACTTTGTTTTGCATGCAGCTAACTAACATTGGAGAAGATTTTGTGCAGAACACATTACACTTTAGCCCAAAGGGCCAAACAGATATACTCCAGGTTTGTGTGTGTGTGTGTGTGTGTGTGTGTGTGTGTGTGTGTGTGTGTGTGTGTGTGTGTGTGTGTGTGTGTGTGTGTGTGTCTTGGGTCGTTCCCAGTAACAGATCCACAAATTCAGAAGCATTACAAAAGGTCAGATGTAAATTAGCCATGGCCTCTATAAAAGTTTACTATGTTTGTAGTAAACGTCTCAAGACAATAAGTTGACGTCTTTTAGGTGTTCTAAATGAGATGTCTTTGGAATTCCTACTGCTCCAACACATTCTTTACTGAGTCGACAATTTAACACTTCAGTGAGGGGAAAAATGTAGCTGTGCATAAGACACTAAGGGAAGATATCTGACGTAACATTTCATGAATCTGTCATATTTTTGACCAGGTCCGCTGAACTCTGTTCTGTTTCTTTGATGTCGGCAAATGGTTGTTGCCAGCCTTTGCAGCTGTATGATAACAGTGATTTACTATCAAGTCAAGAAGTGTTGAGCCCTCCTGTTCATGCTTTTGTGTTACTTCAGCCACCTTGCAGTGTAGGCTACAAAAACCCCAGAGAAAACCCAATTTTCAGATCATTACTGTGGGTAGTCTGGGTTGCCATAGAAGCTAAACACACTGAACAAGTTGTCCTAAAATAGACTCAGAGGCCCCTCCTTCCATGAAATATCTTTGAAAATTAACTCTTAACACTACATACATTCAGGGAGTTGTTTTATTTTGACGCATGACATTTTAAAGCTGCCGTAATTTTTCCATGACTCCAAATGCAAACTTTCATCAGAGAGATGAGGTGAGATTCGGTTGCAGAGCCCAGACTATGGGACTCGACTGTTAAGCAGTTGATTTGTGTTTTGTGATTATTGAGGCTGCTATTCGTGTTTGAGTTGACTATTCAGGCTGCTATTTGTAAGGTCAAAGCCGTGTTCCATCTCACTTGTTGGAAAGAGTTTAATCAAGCAATACAATGACATGGCCACAACAATTATGCAAAGCCGCCCTGTAAACATATGAATGCTTTAAGACACAGAGAGCCTTTGTTTGTAATTTATTTGGAACATTTTATTCAATATAATTTATGACTGAATTCAGGTGGTTATTATCTTATTACAAATAAAATGAAACATGCCTTGACTGATGTTTACTGAGTCTTATTTCTATATTGGGAAAAGGAATGAGACCTTGTTTAATTTCCTGAGATATCTCAGTACAAGATGAAGCTTAATAGCTTTATTATATATAGGTCTATATATATATATATATATAGGCTATATATATATATTTATGTATCTATTTTTATTTTTGGGGGGGTAGGTGGAGGCATGGTCACACTCTTGCTGATTCCACATGTTAATCTCTTTTTAATGAGAAAAGGCATTCGTTTGTTTATACCCTCTCTGGCATAATACAGGATGGGCAGTTCTCATAGTCCTATCTCTTCCAGATAATCCAACGTGTAGGGGTGTTAAATTCTGATCAGTCAGCATTAGTACTCTCTCTCTCTCTCTCGGTCTCTCTCTCTCTCCCTCTCTCTTGGTCTCTCTCTCTCTCTCTCGGTCTCTCTCTCTCCCTCTCTCTCTCTCTCTCTCTCTTGGTCTCTCTCTCTCCCTCTCTTTCTCTCTCTCTCTCAACTCGTCCTTAAACCCACACACAAAGTCTCTCTCCTCATTTTCTCACTCACCCTTTCTACCTCCTTCTACCCACACACACAGTCTCCATCTAACTCTATTCTATTGATCACCTGAGCAAAGCACATGCACGCACACACATACATACACAAACAAACTCACACACACACACACACACACACACACACACACACACACTTCATTCGGATCCTACCATAACCCCATGGAGGGCTTCTCCGGAGGCTGGAAGCCCTCTCCTCGCTGGAGCTCAGGGCAGGAGAACAGAGGGAGGGGTCGCCTCTGTCCTGCCATGTCCATCTTCATCTCTTTTGAAGGATCCTGTGAGCGCTTTCACATCCCTCACGAAGAGACTGTCAGCATCATAAAACAGATGATCAAGGTAATATTTACATTATCTGTTTTGCATACTGTTCTTGTTTATTTCAATAAATACTTATTTCATTTTCTTGAAATGGTTCTTGTTATTATATCTTTAATATACTGCCATTGACAAGGGCTTTGACCTTACTCTGACCCATAGTTTGAATTATGGGGGATTTTGGGGGGTCTGACTGCCGGACATGGACCCCCCAAAAAGAGATAAAAAAAAAACAACAGTCTGGGGGATTGCACTGTTCAATATATTCTTATGCAATGTCAATTACATTTCTGTCCTTCCCAAACTGTTTTAAAATGGTGTGTTTAGTGGCCAGAATCTAACACACTTACAGTAATTCACTTTAATTCACTAAAATGCCTATAGCTACTCATTCTTAACATTCATGCTTACCTGAGCGTGTGTTCATGCATTCTACTTAGTTACTACTCTTGTGGTGTTTTCTCCACAAGTGTATTACATTGTTGACATTTGAGTTGAAAAGAAAAAACAAATCTCTGTACAAATCTCCTTTACACAGAACTATTTCTGCATGCCACACCTGGACAGCCAGCAGTGGCGCTACATCCTGGAGCTGAGTTACAGTGGTGCTGTCCTCCAGGACAGCTGGTGTCTGGCTGATGTGGGCATCTCCTCGGGCAGCACACTTCACTGTGAGCTTAAGGTGGACTCACTATAGATAATATATAACATATATAATATAGGACTTTAATATAATAATAATAATAATAATAATAATAATAATAATAATAATAATATATAATATATAATATAGGACTTTACTTTGTTCATAATTTGGTGATTCCTCATGGACTTATATATGTCTCGTCTATGTCTGCCGTAGTGTAATAATTTGATATTTCGGTCATTTAAAGGAAATTTGTCTGCATTTTAACTCATACTTCCCAATTAATTATCTAATCGCACACTAAAAGGTCTCCAGAAAGTTTTCAAATCCCCTCCCTTCTACATAGTCTGCACCTTTTCTGAGCGTACTTGCATCTGCCTTTTTTGTAGCCCACCCCAGGAGACACAGCGGGTCGACATGTGTGTCTCAGGCAGAGCCACACTGATGCTCTTTGTGCTTTTATGGCCCCCAGTGAGGATTTCATTGCACTGTCTGTCTGCAAGCAGACATAGGTTGTCTGGGGCTGGGACTGGAATGTGTCTCATGAATAGCTGTGCGCTTACATTTGTGGGTCCTAACAGTGAATGGCATTGACTGTAACATGAACTTCTTACTGACAGCAAATGTTTGCCAGTCAATATATCACTGCTCAATTTGATGCACTTGACTGACTGCATAAGGACGTTTTGTTAAACATCCACAGTCTGGATTCACAATACGCAGTGTTCAATTAATCCAGTTTTATTCTAGATTATTAAGAAATGTTTGATGGTCTTTTTCCAGTGATTAATAAATGTATAGAATATCTTCCTTTTTCCAATCTTTTCCCCACCTCTGCGGATACTGTAGGCCTATGTACAATATTCTATGTAATGATTTTGCAACCTGTAATACTTGGACTGGTCAGATGGTGGCAAACAAGTCAAACAGTTTGGTGGCTGTGAGACAAAAAGGAGCTAACGTTGTCTTGTGCCCTTTCTCAAACCACAGGAAGAGACCAAGGCCATTGTGCACGTGTTTAACTTCGTGACCAGGGAGACACTGTCTCTCGTGGGCACAGAGATTCACCTGAGCTCCCCCGTGTCCAGACTGAGGTCTCTGGTGTCTGTGCGGTGCGGTCTGCCGGTCAGTGCCTTCAGACTGACCACTAAAACTGGCACAAAGCTGTACGACTGTAACACGCTAGAAGATTATGTCACTGAAGTGGGTAAGGACGTATGTCACAGACATAACTTCAACTGGTAAAAAAAAATTTGAACATACAGTGGGGAGCATATGTATTTGAACCCATGCTAAAGTTGACTAAAAAGAGGAATATAAAATCATCAGTTGACAATTGATCTTAATGCCTTATTTAAAAAAATGAGTAAAAAGCAAACAGATCATTTTCTTTGTGATTGATGAATGTATCGTAAATAAATAATTGTTCTTCCTTAAATACAGAGGGCATAAGTATTTAGATAGATAGATAGATAGATACTTTATTGATCCCCAAGGGGAAATTCAAGGTCCCAGCAGCTTAAGACACCACACACAACATACAGTACAATGTAAACAATGTAAACAGGAAAATTAAAAAGCAAATCAACAATCAACATGACTAAAGGAGCAGTAGAATACTATAGATAAGGTATGCATGAATGTACTGAGGATTGGTACTGTGATCCAGTCTGAGGTGTGTGTCAAGTTGGTAGTGCAAATAAGTCCAACAGTGCAACAGTGCAAGATTAAATTCTAGTGACCAGTAATAAATATGTACAGTACAAAATGTAAGCATAGTAATAATAATAACAGTACTAATATAAATATATGGACAATTTGACCCCTATGTTAAATTCTCATGGGAGCAGGAGGATTTTGTTTTTTATGTTTTTATTCTTAAAGGCCAGCTATTTCATGGATCCATATTATGCATCCTGATAAAGTTCCCTTGGATTTTGGAATTAAAATAACCTCACATCATCACATACCCTTCACCATAGCTAGAGATTGGCATGGTGATTTTTCCAGTTAGCCTATTAGCCTGTTTGATTTGCATTGAGCTCAATGAGCATCAAACAGGCTAATAGGTTAACTGGAAAAAACACCATGCCAATCTAGCTATGGTGAAGGGTACGTGATTCAATTCCAAAGATTTGATATTCCTCTTTTTAGTTAACTTTAGCATGGGTTCAAATCCATATGCTCCCCACTGTTTGATTTCATGCAATGCCATTTCCCTATACATTTCCATTTTTCTGTTAGGCTTTGTTTAAAGTACAATATGTCTACATGTAAGTTTACATACTGTGAAATGATGCCATTCTGAATGCATGTTTCTTGCCATTCTTGTATAATACATCATGGGTCAGACCCGCACAGAGATTTGAACCCGGCCTCTTGAGTGAAAGTCAGAGAACTATCCACTGTGCCACCCTCAGATAAGAGTGAATGAACCAAAATGCAGAGGAATCAGATACAGGGTTCTCAAGTAAAAAAACAAGCAAAAACAAAACAAAACAAAAAAACAGATGGCAGTGCGCACAGTTCATTCAAGCAGCCAGCCAATAATTCAAAGTCAAAAACCTCAGAGAGAGGAAAAAAGGTAATAAAACTCTTCCCAAGAAGTAGCTCAAACAAAGATTTACTTACGACACGGGTGGCACAGGAGAACTCAGCAAAGGCACTAACAAATTACAGAAACATCTTCTGATGCACAACCTTGGACACATCATCAGTGTTGTATCTAGGAGTCACTGGGTGTTTCGGGTCTTGCAATAGTCACCTTCGTCCTGGTGACCCGACTGAGGCTGATTAGACCCCGGCCTGTGTCCAAATGGCGCTCTACTGCCCCTACTGCTCACCCCTCTTCTTCGGTTGGCACCTGTTATGCCCAGTGTGCCGTAGGCCTTGCTTGAGTGTGCAAATCCCTATAGCCCACCTCTACTGGCATACACCTGGTCCTCCATCTGCTCCTCCTCCACCAGTTCTTGGTATTTCTCCCTCTTTCTCTCTTGAGCCTCCTCCATCCTCTCCTCCCAAGGCACTGTCAGCTCCAACAAGATCAGTTGTCTTGTGACCTCGGAGACCAAGATGATGTCAGGTCTCAATTTGGACTGGGTGATATAACTGCAACCACAAAGTCCCTGGGGCCTGACAGTATGAATCTTGCTGTTTCTATTTTGATTCAGTTATATTTCCTGGACCTAAATGTGTCACCAAATTAAAAGCTGAATCATCTGTATAGAAATCTAAGGAAATCAAAGGAATGTTGACAAACATAAACATGAATCATGTCTTTATTAGAACTTTAAGGTGGTTGGTTATGATTGGTCTAGCAAAAACTACATGGTGCCCTGAATGGAGCTATCCTAGCTGTGTGTACTTACTATGTGCTACTGAGGGTATTGTAGGCGATCTGAGTGTGTCTGGCTTTGTGTCTGTGTTCTTAAGGGTCTACTCTACACCTAAAAGCTTGGGATGGCTGGGGAGAGTTTCTCAAAGCTTGCTTTCGAGGACACAAACAAACAGTGCAGCGGTACCTTTCAGAGGAAACACCAGTGCTCAGGTGTGTGGAGTGCAACAGGATGTCTAGCAAAAGAAAAACACAGACATATGAGTCAGTCATCATGTTTATAATATTAAGTTAGACTGACTTTTCTGATGTCAGTGTCAGTGTCAGATGCCAAACCAGGTTGATTATTTAAGCAATGCCCCAAAAGTTTGAGTGGCATGTCATTCAATTATGCCAATACAAACATAGCAGTCATAGATACGATGCATTGCTGTACAGTCTAGAAAAGATTAGAGGTCGAGATAGGGAAATTCTATCATATGACATTGACTGATACTCTCTCGCCTCGCCTTTTTGTCAGGTTTCAACAGCGGGTGGCGCTGTACATCGCTGCCTCACAGGGCCATCTGGAGCTGGCCAGCTGGCTGATCGGGAGAGGGGAGCACGCGGAGCAAGCGGTGGGCGTCCACCCCTACAGAGAGTGGTGTCATGAGACTGACCACCTGGAAACCACCAAGAGCCCGGTTCACGTTGCAGCGGAGACTGGCCAGCTCCACATCCTCAAGCTTTTCGTCAGGAGCAGTGTCCTAACTCTGAGCTGTCGGGACCCCCTGGGCCGAGATCCAATCCAGATAGCCCTAAAGAATAGGCACAAGAAGTGTGTAGCTCACCTCGTAACCAAGCTGTGGTCAGTGGTGTCTTTTCCTGACTTTGTTATACCTATGAAGATCTACATTCTCATTAAAAGTTGGATATGGAGGGTACAAAGAAGAGTTACTAATGAAGGTGTAGGTCATGGATGCACATATAGAACCAGGGTGGGGGACACAGTTCTAGTGGATGGCTTCACCCTCCCGAAGTTGTCCTTTAATGTCAGCAGGGATAACTCCACAAGGTTGTGGGCCCCAGCGACATCCTGTGTGCGTCCAGCTCTCACAACAGACAACAGCCCTTCCTGTCCATCTCATCCTCCCACCAGCTCGACGTCCCAGAATGCACCAGCGCGGCTGCCACAGCTGCATCCTCCTACCGCGAGCCGCAGAGGAGAAAAGAAGCGCATCAGGAGGAAGGGAGCCGCAAGAAAAGGGTCAAAGGAAATCCCAGATCCTGCAAATAGCAATCAGAGCGGGAACACGTGGAAGAGCAGGGTCCCACTGCCCCCTGTTTCCAGAGACGTCACCCCTCGGCCCCTGTTCGTCTACACTTCCCCCGACTCGGCGCAGCTTCTCTCTGCACCACTGGAGTCCTTCTCTCAGCACTGTGGGCGCACTACAAGGGAAAATGCTATTTATTGTTTAGCCCTTGCTAGGTGAGTCTACGAATAGCAAGACCACTCACTTTTATTTATTGTGGATCAGCCCCCCAAACCTTCCACACGCATCCTGTCCACTAAAGTGTACATTAATATGCATTACTGCATTCTAATACTGTAAGCACAATTTAACACCAAAACCTGTAATTAAAAAATGTAAACCATATAAGAAACACAGTTATACTGTATGACATATGATGTGATGTATGATATATTTTTATTTTGTCTGTCTGCTCTACCTTTTGTTGTACTGCAGTGAATTTACAGAAAAGCCGTGGCTTCAGCAGTTGAGGGTGGCTCGCAGCCTGGCCAGGAGAAGCATGCACAAAGTCTTGTAGCAGCAACATCAGACATGCAGAGTGATCCATACACTTACACACACACCATACACATGCAGAGTGCTCCATACAGTACACTGAGGCCTCCTGATGGCACAATGGACCATGATGATGACTCATCGAGCTGATTTTGATGCTGCGTAAGCTGAAGAAATGGCATGCCAAGCCATTGTAGAGGATTTACAGGTGTACGCACACTTGTATTGGTCTAATATGATCAATGTATTTTCCAATTTTGACAGTGTTATTATATTCTATTCAAAAACTGTGTGGTTTTGGTTGCCCAATGCGATTAATGTGTCAATGTAATATAACTCTTTGAATTTACAAGTGCAAACATTTGCATGATGTAGAACAATTAAATTGATAGCCTAAGAAACATGCTTTATTTCGATTAAGGTGATTATTTCCATGGCGACTTGAAATGCCTTTGTTTTTAAGTCTTTCATTATGCTGACATTGGGGGTAAACAATGTGAAGCTACTAATCTGTAATAAATGTTGTTTACAGTACCTGTTCTGTGCGAATGAAAAATATGAGTTTCTGAGGTCTGCACAGGGCTACATACAACAGTGAGCCTGCCTTAAATCAATAAGTAGCCTACAGTTCATTTCATTGTAGGCAACTGACCTTCATAACTGGTATCTGTTCGGTAATCTGGGGCCTCCAGACACCAGAGGTCAGGAATGTTGTTATGCCCTAGGGCGTTATCACTATGTAGACACAGGCAAATGGAAAGTATGACTAATATTACAACATTGAAACACTTAGTGACAATGAACGCCTCTAATGATGAATGCCAGAGACAGGAATTTTCTCATAACTACTGCATCATGTGAAGGTGAGATTACAGTGGGCACTGTATACATTTTGACACTAGATGGCACTAGAGAGATTAAACTGAAACAGGAACCATTTTCCTGCGGGTCCAAGGTTTCCATCGGAGCGCTTTAGGAAGTAAACGTTTGATCATGTGACGCTTGCAGCTAGCAAGAAGTTAGTGTCCACCTTTATAATTTGTTACTTCAATTAACTTAAATTTACGTTTATGCACCTCTATTTTCAGTTATCAGTTATCGATCGATAATGTTGCTGGTATTATCTGAAGAACATAAAGAGCATTTAGGATTTCTACAGGAGGTAGACTCATCAGGTAAGCTAATGAATGATTTCTGTTTGTAGCTAGCTAATTTACTTGCAATGGTTATTTGCATTTCTAGTCTTGACAATATACAGCATCGTATTACGTTATACGATTTTTTCAGACGTAGGGCCTTTAATGTTCGAGGTGGATGTCAACTATCTCCACGTCGCCAGCGCTACATTGTAATTCAGAATGTCCTCGAATGACACTTTTGTCTCATGATGTTTTCAGTTGTTGGTGAATTTGGACGAATAGCTGTCGAGTTCCTCAGAAAAGGATCAAATCCTAAAATATACGAGGGCGCAGCAAGTAAGGAACCTGTTTGCACATGCCATTACTAACCAACTTTTTAGAATTGTATGCAAATTGCCTTTATAGAATGTTATGATGGATTGCAAATATAATGTGTAACCACATGACATGCATCTGAAGTGTTCTCATTTCTCTGTTATAGGGAAACTGAATGTGTCTGCTGAAACAGTTCAACATGGTGTGGAGGGATTGGTGTACCTTCTAACTGAAAGCTCTAAACTGAAGGTAAAACTATACAGAAGTACTGCCAAAAAAACCCCATTAGAGTAGGTCAATAAACCTTTATTGATATTATGTGATATGATCATAATGATATCCAGCATTGTAGAATCAAATTTATAAAGATGAATTATAAGTGTCTAATTTGTAGCTACAATATAACTGCTCTGTAGATTTCAGAGTTGGATTTCCAGGATTCTGTGTTGGTGCTCGGCTTTTCTGAGGAACTAAACGAGCTTCTACTACAACTGTATCTGGACAACAGGAAGGAAATCCGGCATATTTTGAGTCAACTTGCTCCAGCTCTGCCCCACTACCACAATCTGGAATGGCGCCTTGATGTGCAGGTACTACAGAGTTTGTTTTTCCTGCAATGGGAATAGATAGTAATGAGAAAAAAACATAAAGGGAAAAAACACGAGAGAAAATGCATTCAGGGATAGGAACGCTTTACTTTTCATTTGTGCTGTTTACACGAGACCTGTGAACAGAAGACCAGCACCTTTTTGAAAATTGTTCACTGTGCTACAGTTGGACGATGATATGTCATATGCTACTAATGGTTAATGAATGTTATTTGTATGTCTTTATATGCGTTTTGGTGTGTGGCTGTATGGATCTGTGTTGTTGCTTACTCTCTCCCTCTGTTTGTGTGCCCCAGCTGGCTAGTCGAACACTGCGACAGCAGGTGAAGCCCACGGTCACTCTGAAGCTGCACCTGGACAACAGCGGCTCACAGAGTGCCCGTGTGCTTCAGACAGACCCAGCCACACTGCTGCACCTCATCGCCGAGCTGGAGCGAGCGCTTGCCGAGGCAAAGACCAACCACTGCCGCCGCATCATGCGTAACATCAAATAGACTGCACCATTTCTGGAGAGTGCTCCTGCCTGGTCTGGTCACAAGGGGGCGATGATGATCCTCGGTCGATCCCATGTCTGGACAGGGGAGGCAGGGAAGATTGGCAGCTTTCAAGAGGCACTTGCATTAACACCACTGAACTACACTACATTGTAGAACAGTTTTTTAAAGAGATTCTTTTCTATTTTGTTGTCCTTGAAATGTTTTGTACACATTCCGCTGATCATCTTTGTAGAAGATGCCATGTGCTCAAATAATACTTTAGAAGTTAAAAAGTGGTCTTATGTTTGTAAGGGCATTAGTCTAATATTGTGCACAGCTTCATTTGGTGAGCCTTCTCCATTGCCTCCATTATTGCTTGTATTCTGGAAATTAAGTGCTTGGCTTCTGTGTAATCATTCACACGATGTTGTGTTGCAGATGTCCTTTCTGTTTTTATGCCTTACAGGAATATTGAGTCATACAGTACGTTTATTATGTCATTCATTTACTAATATAGCTGACTCCTGTCTTTAGGGATCTGATTTCCAAGCGCAGTTTTCTTCAGGACCAGATTAGCAGGAAGTGCGTGGGCGGCTTGCGGAGGAGTTAAGATATTGCACTGTGTGATAACTCGAGTCTGTGTGATGTCAGCCGGTCATAGGTAAGAGGCTGATCAACATAATGCTGTTCCTTGCGCCTGTTCACATGGTGCTTGTCTGAATACAAGGCATATGGTATGACAAATTTTGCTAGAGAAATGGACAGATCATGGATTTTACTTCATTGAATGATACCCTTCATGAATAAAGATAAAATGCCTGAGTGTATTTGTGCTGTGTTTTTTGTACAGCTCTGGGCCATAAATTAATGTCACATGCCATCTCTTGGCTTTGCTTCTGTGTGTGGTGGTGTAATTAATTTGTATTTTTCACTGATGTCCAAAAGTCATTGAGTGTTCAAGAGTGTTCAATCACCCTCCAACCTGAGAAACAAAAGTGTTCTTTTTTTGTCTGGCTAATAATTAAACCTCACTGCCCTGACTGGCCCTCTGCCATGAGTAAAAACGCTGACTTATCTTTGGCCATTCAGTTTCGTCTTCATCGCTTCACACTTTTATCGCAAAACCACTTTCGCTCCTCTCAAGAACTGAAAGCAAAGGCACCTGCAAGGTGACAGATACGTGCAGCTCTGCCATGTTTGACTGAAGTAAAAAAAAAAGAATTTTAAAAAAATAACAGAGGACCTGTTTGCCTAAGATGCTTTGTTACAAACTGGAGGGAACCTGTCGCTTGTGGTTTTCAACAAGTTAGGCCTGATCCTCTGAAAGAGCCTATCGCTGAGCAGAGCTTCACTGTCTAGAGAGTGTTGTTCTAACCTAAATAATCAGATGGATGAAATTAAAGAATGAAAAACGAAATAGGCTGCTTTTGCATTGTATCCATCTGGGTCTTCATAGATCATACACTTGTCTGGTTTTGTGTTTCCATTTCCCAGAGTTCTGCTAAGGCTCCAGGAGAGCCATAGGATCAGGCAGGACAGGGGCGGAGGGGAGTTGCCCTTTGGGTTACAAGGGTGAGAAACAGGTGGGTGTCTTATGGTGGTTAGGGTGAACGAGTGGTGGGGTGCTAAAGTTCACGACGGGCATCAACACCACTCATGCTTGAGTCAACTGTTCCAAGGAACAGATGCACTTATTCTGTGGACATAGACAGAGGCACAAGGAAAGTCCCTACAGGCATCCATAACATTGTGATCTTGCACTATACTTTGGCATAACGCAACTTAAAGCTGAGGTGCAAAGAAAAAATAATAATTACGACTCACAGCAAAATATCTAATAGTGTTAATGATAAATTAAGTGTTGTATGAGTGTTTCACTAATGTTCTTACTTGTCCTGGAGCAGAAGTCACACATCCATTAGAAGTCCTTAAAGGGCATTTTATCAACCATTATGCCTCTGATGAGGTGTCATAAAACTGAAACAAAAGGCAGCCAGTGGGGAGACTCTGTGTGTGGGTGTGGGACTGTGTGGGTGGTGGGTGTGAGCGGGTGTGTAGCCTAATGTGCATGTGTGTGGGGGTGCTGGCTGGAGGAGGACGGCCTGAGTGAGAAATGAGGGCCAGAGACCTCACACAGATTCCAGATCTGTAAGTCCAGCCTACTTTTGCATTGTGGGCCAAAGAATAGAGTATGTAATGGCATGGGGAATGATAGAGTTGCACGCGCTGCTCCTTAGCATTTGACATCAGCAAGGACAGCTGTGTCTTTGATGTGGCCTGCAATCACATGAATAGCTCAGATTAATTTGGTCTGTAGACTTGAATGGATTTCTGTGTTCTGGTGAGGCAATAGGCCCTGGGTCCATGTATGATAAATGGAAGACTACACATTTATGTTTATTTTCACTGTTTTATTTTCAAAGAAGGCCATGAATTTGTCATGAATAAAATAATGAAGACGTGAAGAATCTATCATAGCTCAGTTAGAGAGAAATTAGATAACCCTATTGTTAGGCCTCTTCTGATATGAAACCTTGGGCAAAAGTTTAATAAAGTTAAATAATAATAATAAAAAATGCTCATCAATATTGTGTGACATGATTTTGTCTCATTATAGCAAGTTGGTAGGTGGTCTTGTTTTCATTAGTGTGTCTACATTAGACTAATTTGAAACAATTTGTGGTGACTGATATTGGAAACGATGAGGTGATAAATTAAGGCTGTTCAAGTTGTAATAAACGCACGTCTGCGAAATATGTTTGAATTTGGATAACATTACGTTTTGATGTTTTGCAGCTGCTCTCTTACGTACAAAAATTACTATAAACACGGTCATGGGCGCGGTCTGTGATTCATATGCCTATATATGGTCAAATTAATAAGGCTACATCATTACGCGCAAGGGAATTATCATGGGTTAATCTCTGAGTTACTAATGAGTTATTGTTACTTTTCACACGTTCTAGGTGTCAAGCATTCAATCATGCAATAAATGGCCTAATCAAATCGGTGTGAATAAATGTACCCACGCTGTGAAGTGTATATCTGTTTGCGGCCTAAGATATAAACCCTTGCCACTTCTTCATGACGATTTAAAGTTTTTTTTAGTGGCTAACTAAAATGTGCAGACTGCCTAATAGTCTATGTAGATCTATCTGTTTAAATCTCAGTGAAAAAATCTGGACTGCCCTTAATACCGCCCAGAATATAAACTACGGCATTTCAAAAGTTCTATTTAGGCCAGATGTTTCTTACATTAGTTACTATTTCCAACTTTGAACGCATACAGGTATTACAGTGATTCGCGTTTCTTCTGTTGTCTATGTTTTCTTGGGGTGTAGGTTTGTTTTGTGGTCGTGAAATTGTTGGCTAATACCTCCAGGCGTCCGGGCCAATGAATAATTCATGAGCAACTGCTGACACAGGCGCCGTGAAAAGTTGAGTTTACAAACTTTGGGACGGCAGTGTTAGTGGCAGTAGATCTATCTAGGAAAGTCACTGGCGTCTACAGAAATCGGTGTTCTGATATTTTCTGATGAAGAGGACACATTTAGTGTTCTCTCGTTCGCTTGGTGGAATTTATTCTGATGTAACTTTTCAGGCAAGTCGTAGGGTGGATAGCTCAGCGTAGGTTATACATTTTCCTTTGGAACAAAAACTACAGAAGAAAGTTTTGGGCTGTCGAAGAAGGTGTTCCTGTAGTCTGATAAGCTCGTCTTTTATATCTTTAACGTTTTCACAACGTCAACAAATTAAGCAAAATGAGCAACAACCCTCTGCAACCCATGCCAGGGCACCAAGTTATCCATGTCGCGAAGGACTCTGACACGGACCTGGAAGCGCTTTTTAACTCGGTTATGAACCCGAGACCCAGTTCTTGGAGGAAGAAAGTTTTACCCGAGTCGTTTTTCAAGGAGCCTGATTCGGGTTCTCATTCCCGACAGTCTAGTACTGACTCGGGAAGCCACCCACCCAGACTAATAGAGCAACAACACGCACATGCACGGTCAAAATCTTTACCAGCGTCTTTCCAGCTTGGAGTCGGGGCCAGCTCAACGCCAAGCCCGGCACATCATGCGCACATCCGGCACCAGTCTTTCGATGTTGCCGAGGAGCTACCACTGCCCCCGGGATGGGAGATGGCTCTCACGTCCAACGGCCAAAAGTATTTTCTCAAGTAAGTAACACAATTCCATCTAAGTGGAAGAAGACCAACATTTCTCCTCATACGTAGCTAAGAAAATATTGCTCGATTTTTGTTTAAAATAAAAAGTGACATTAGACGTCCACCTTCCACCCACTGATACAGCAGTTGGAGAGCTGTTTACATTTAGAGATGTATGTGTAAGTTATATTATGTGAACTTATAACTGGACAATAGTTTCTGATTACATAATGATAAATCACAAACCCTTTTAGTGCCCTGTCTATGCAATGCGTAATTGAGTAGGCCATAGGCTATTAGACTTTTTGTGCCTTTGTTTTCCCTTGTCAGCTACAGCCCCCTTGCTACCTTTGCCTATCACTTCAGTTTAGTCATTCACCTGAACAGGAGGCCTACCTGTCTGTACTTGTATTGTATTGGTGCACCCCCCCCCCCCCCCCCCACCCCTCCACGCACACAGTTGAGCTTGTTTTCAAGTAAAATCCATTCATCTATCATGGTGTTCAATTACAGCTACATTCTTTTATGTGCCCATAAAGTCTTCACTTCTGCAAGACACTCCTCAGGATTATTATTTCATCATTAACAAATGAGCTAAAGTTTGAGATTGTTGTGTTTTTGTAAGGGGAGAATGTTCTCCTCCTCAGTAGTTGAGGAACCTTTTGCCTCCTCCTTCAGAAATGAGGCTGCATTAAGCTCAGCTTTGTTCATCAGCTGCGCTCTCTGCTAAAGCCATCTAGGGTTTCAGGCTTGAAGTCATCATCAGTGTCCATTCAGGGAGATAAAAAGATTCCCTCCAGATACCTTAGCAGCAAACTCTCAGTTCTGGAGTTGACCTCTGCTCAGTTGAGTTTAAGCCAATGTACTCGAACAGGAAATGACAGTATCTGGGCGTGGATCTCAGTAGAAGTCCCCATACCGGCTAAGTATCATTACATTGCATGTAAATGCAATGTACTGTTATCCCTGTTCTTCTTATTACATTGCATGTCGATGCAATGTACTGTTATCACTGTTCTTCTTATAGTTATTCTTCTTCCGACCAAAATCAACGATCAAAGGCTCTAAAACCACTGAACCGTTTGACGTCATTCAAACACTCCTACATAGGTCTTGTAACGGAGATTTGTTCTATGATTTTTCAAATGTGTGAACTTTATACTTTTTGAGATATTTACGATAAAAGAAATTAAAATTCCCATAGAGTTTACATTGAGACCCTTTGGCGGCAAAGATTAACTGTTACGTCAGTGCTCAGCTGTCAGTAATCAAGGATCTCTGATCCAAAGCCATGCCACCGCCGCTGCGCTGAACCAGGCTAAACGTGAATGTTACCTTACGTCTACTCATTAAGCTGTAACAGCTGCAGCTGCTGTAAACCAGGACGTTATCGTCTTGTCTCCTGTTAGGCCACTCCTTACTTGATTTGTTTATATCGTAACAGTAGCCTAACCGGTTTGCTCTCGGTAACGTTATCAACAGCTAAAGACAATCTAACCTAACGTCAACGTAAACACTGAATGTAGCTAACGACAACCAAACTTCCTCCAGGCTAACGTTTAACGTCGGGGTAGGCTGCCAGGCGAACAGGGCTTACACAAGGGCTTTTAGCCATCTCGACAGAGCAGCGTTTTAAGTGAAGTCCAACCAGTTGCACCATTTAGGTTCAAGCCTTCTTCTCAGTCGCTTATTGTACATTCCTATTAGGACTATCACACTCACACACACCTGGAAACGGTTTCGAAGAACATACTAGCTCATCCTGTAATATGTGTAGCCTACATAAAATATTCTACTGTAAGCTAACGTTACATTAGCTAGATATCCTACCTATTGCTGCATCATCGTTGATTGGCGTTGTTTGAGATTGTATTCCGTATTCCAATGGTGTCTATAGCCTACTTTTAACCTGCATTAGTGTAGATATGAAGGCTATGTAAGCTATCCTACCAGTCGTTTCACTGTAGGCTACTAAAGTCAGCTCTTGCAACTCGTTTGAAGTTGGCAACTTCATTCAGTCTTTTAAATTCTAATAAATGAAGAGTTAGTTTCCAAAATAGCCTATATCCACAATTTTGATGCATTTTCGTAAATCACTTTTTAAATGTGACTTTCCAAGTTGGAATTGCAATTGGGTAATTGTTATTTATCTATTCTTAAGTTTAGCCTAGTTGTCTTTTTAACTATAGGCCTAATATGTTTTACGCAGCTAACAACCTTTTTGCATTTACATGCAATGGTAATTCCTTCCATGGAATTACATTTTCTAGTAGTTTTTATTCTTCTTCCGACCAAAATCAACGATCAAAGGCTCTAGAACCACTGAACCGTTTGACGTCATTCAAGCACTCCTACAAAGGTCTAGAAACGGAGATTTGTTCTATGATTTTTCACATTTGTGAACTTTACACTTTTTGAGATATTTACGATAAAAGAGTTTCAAAATCCCATAGACTTAACGTTGAGACGCTTTGGCGGCAGAAATGGACTGTTACGTAGTGCTCATTAAGCTACAGCTGTCAAAGAATCCTCTTCATTAGCCATCTGCTCCGCCTTAACCCTCTCTGGCTGTAAACACTAGTGTCTAGAAGAAGCAATCTAACGTTGATACCATGCCACGGAACGTTATCGTCTTCGTCTTCTCTCCTGCAGTAGCCCACTCCTATCTTGCTTCGTTACAGTAACCGGTTAGCTCTAGGTGACGTTGGGACCATAGTTAGACAGTCAAACCCTAACGTAAGCACTATATTTAGCTAACAACAATCAAATGTAACGTTAGCTTCCACGCCAGTCTTAACTCAGCGTCCAACCTGATAGACATGCCAGTAAGGCTACCATTTAGGTTTAAGCCTTCTCACAGTCGTTTGTACAATACAAGCTACATTGTTATCATTCTCATCATTGCCATCATGTTTGTTGTTAGCAAGCTAGCTAACGTTATATTTGCTCGTATAATTTCCTCAGCCTACCTGTTGCTGCATAGCATCATTCGTTTCACTGTAGGTGAACAGTTCCTGTAGCCTAGGCCTACTAAACAAAGTGTCAGCGCTTGCAACTCGTTTGAATTTGGCAACTTTATTTCAGTCTATTATTTTTAAAAATGAAGAGTTGTTTTCCAAAATACTATCCACAATTTTAATGCATTTTCATGAATCACTTTTTAAATGTGGGTTTCCAAGTAATTTCAGTGAACTGTAATTATTGTTATTCATCTATTCTAGCCTATGTTCTCTTTTTAACTAATACAATGTTTTACACAGCAACCTTTTTACAATTACATGCAATGGTAATTCCTTCCATGGAATTACATTTTCTAGTTGTCTATGCAAACACACACACACACACACGTACACGTGCACCCTCCACACACACACACACCTTTCACACACCTAGGCTGTGATTAAGATTCCCGGTCACCATGATAAGAAGGTGTTAAACCCCTATCTTCAGCAAAGGGCAGTATCTCTGAATATCTTTGTCCTGTAGCTGTCAGGAATCTGTCTCAATGCAAATGAGTGTTTTGACTCGACTCCCTTTTCAGAAAGAGATGGCTAAGCAAATCTATTCCCTGGGAACACAATAGTTATCTGATTGATTGGCGAGATGAGCTGTTGCGGTGACTGCGTCTGGCCCAGTGGGGTGTCCTCTAAAGAGGGGACGGTAATCTAGTGGTGGCCTGAGAACCTCCACTTTTGAGTTGCGCTCCCTCAGGAAAAGTCTCGTGGAAAGAATAACTGGGTGAATAATAGCAGTGAATGGGTTGACTTATTCGCTCAATACTTATTAAGCCTCTTCATCACGGTCTGTCAAACACAGTGGTTAAAAACTTTTTTTCCCCCCTGGTATTTACCTCTGGTGGGATCTTGCAAACTGTTTAGCAGATTGTAAAGGAATTCAACAAGTTCACAAGATAATGGAAACTTATTAGAACAAACTGACAGACTGCAGTGAGGAGGAATGTTGTTTCGAAACTGCAGAGACAGAGCCGGTGTTATCTGTTGCTGCAGCCTATTTTTTGTCACTGAGCTCATGTTACTCAAAGGCAAGCCATCACACACACACACTCACACTCACACTCACACTCACACACACACACACACACACACACACACACACGCACACACACACGCACACACGCACGCACCAGCATCAGACCGGTTTGCGGCTAATGATTTGTTATGGTACTCATTAACATCCCAAAAGTGAGGTAGAGTATTACAAGACAGCTCACAGTGCACAAGTCACTAGTCCCTGTTGTTTTTGTGGTGTGGGTCCAGATGTGCCTTCCCCCATTGCAGACAGCGGGAGAACGAGTCTGTGCCTGTTACGGCTTCAGCTGGCACCTCCACCACCAACAAAGCAGAAGAAAGTTGGCCCACCCCACCCTGCAATTAAACAGTCAGGAAAGACAAAAGTCTTGCTGTCTGTGATAATGAGCCCCTGAGCGCATGAGGCTAATGCTTGGGTCCCATATGGACTGGCTCAGACTGGATTCGTGTCAGATAATTCTTCCAGTAGATGTGGTACCAGTGGTGCAGACAGACATGCAGATATCTGTCCACATGTGCTACCTACCACACAAGAGAGTGTCTTGCAAGGAAATCCCTCGGATGTGGCGGTTGAGTTAATTGATGCTTTGGTGACGGATGGCTGCCACTAAAAAATGTATGATGTAGGTTTCTGTGTGGGAATCCTGTCTGACTTGATAAACATTTGGTCACCATCACTGTCCTGCTCTTATGCCAATCCTTTTAGTTAAGATGTCTACCTAAAGAGCTGAATAATAGTATTGCATAGAAAAGCACAAACCACTGCAAATTGCTGATGACAAAAAAAGCTATTTGCCATGAAGGTAATGTGTCCTATTAAAGATATGATGTCTGACAGACTCAGTGGTTAGGGTTGACAGAGAGTGAGGCTGCACATCTGCAGTTGTTCATATGGATCATCATTGCTTGACTGTTGATCACAGCTGTGGAGCCTCTTCACTCTTAGGCGAGTTGTTTGTCTCATTTCCGTCTCTTTAATACATTGTTCTGCCCAGCCGTGATGAAGGAGTCTGAGATAGCTAGCTGGCCTTGTTTGCAGTGATTGATGCGAAGGCAGCCTGCTGGCCGGCCAAACGCTCAGTGTTAGGATCCCAGTGTCCTCGGCTCCACACCAGAATACAAACCAAACAGGCAGAGAAAACGCACTGGGGAGATGGAGTTGGTACACAGAGCTTTTTCTGCTGATGTGAGTGATCTGGGTCTTCTCATCTCCACATAAAAGTAGGGAGCAGGGGACTAGATAAAGAGAGGGAGAAGGGGAGGAAGGAAGAGCTTGGGCTCTGATCAGTGCTAAGCAGCTGCACGTCTTTCTCCAACCCCCCTCTAGTTCACAAAAGACCCAGGGGCCAGCTAGCTTTACTGGAGGCCCAGTCGTCCTCTGAGGGGTTTTCCCCTCCTCTTCATGTTTGGGCAGTCTGTAATTAGGCATATACTTGACGCCATCGAACGGTCTAACAAAAAAATGAGATCTGACTAATGCTCAACTCTAATGTTTTTCTGCAGTGGAGCTATTTTTGGGTAGAGGCTGTGGAATTTGATTCATCCTGACTTCTCTGAGAGCTTGGGTCTTCGTCTTGTGTTTCTTGTTATCTGTGAGGAATATTCTGTTGCAGTTTGGTTCGTTCATTAATTTGTTGCAGAGCTACAAGGAAAGACGTCCACAATAGGCAGACATGCTAGACAGGGGGAATATGTGGTCATCATTTGATCATCACAAAGATATGAGGCTAGCCTGGACTATTAATGGTTCTCCTGCATGGTGGCTCTTAAAACATTTTACTTGCAGCCTGATTTTCATAGATTTTATATCATATGATTCATTGTTTAGTTATATTTATAAGAGGCCTCTCTTTAGTAACATACAATGTTTGTAATTGTCTGTTATTGAGGTAATCAAGATTCAAAGTCAGTTATGGTGTTCGCACATATGGTGTGACAGTGACATTTTTATACAGCTGTAATTTTGAATGTTTACCAAACAACGAAATGTGTCTCTTTTAGTGAATGTGGTAGCTGACTGTTGGTTGGTAATTTGAGAAGCAGTGTAATGATATCACAGAAGGAACTGACCCAGTCACTCCAGCTCAAACCCTTAGGGGAGGAAAAAATGGCAGTTTCTTTCTTTAGAAATCTTTTAATACACACAACGTGTTTTATTTAGAATGTGAATAGCTTCAAAAGTGATATTTTAAGATAGTAAGTGACTAAAGGCTGGTATGATCCAAATGATTTCCAGTGGCACTTGGTTAGGCTTGGTTATGGTAACTTTTTAAATGCTTCTTTTAGTCTTAGTCATAGTAACTCTTACCAAATCTTGTAATAATACATATTTGAGAGATTTGTATGTCATATTGAGATAGACAGCTAGATACTATTTCCTGGTTGAGATTGACCCATGATCCCACTCTAGGGTAACAGGTGGTCAAGGCTGACGTGAGTTCAATTTTCCTTTGGCAAGTCATGAGAGACCCCTCAGTTGTTTTCCAACCGGGCCGGTCACATTCATTTTAATGCACTCGACCACCTAGCTGTGACATATCACAAGTACTACATAGAAACAACAGAGCATGCATATCTGCTGTTCACCCATGATGAGTGTTTTGGAAAATACGGCAACACCGCCAACGCCCTAACCCTTCTGCCCCCAAACCCCCATCAGCTTCTTTTGACCTTTTCCAAAAGGCAGGAGTTGGGAGTCTGCTGGCTCTCTCCAGCAACCGTGTGGTAAACATGGAATGAAGGGGGCAGGTGGCTTAGAGAGAGAGAGAGGGAGAGGGAGAGAGAGAGAGTAGAAATTCCAAAAACCCAGGGGGTAAAACAATAGGCCGACGACCAGCGCTCCTCTGTGTACGTCCACTCCCGCTGTAGCGGGTAGGGAGGGAGAGTGGTTGGTGTGGAACAGCCATAACAGATGTGCCTCTCTGCGAAGAGGCTACACCAGTGTCTGTGCCCCCGTCTGGTTTTCACTTAGTCTCTTCTCCCGAGAGACTTAGACAGAGAGAGGGAAAGAGAGAAGGAGAGGGGGAAAGAGAGAAGGAGAGAGAGGGAGAAAAGAGAACTGGCCCCCTTACTCCTCTGGAGAGCCGACAGCTTGCTTGCCTTTGGAATCAGCCCTCGTCCCTTCCTGTCCAATATGTGACTTGGACGAGCATGAAGACCTGGTTGTTTGACTCTGGACAGCAGCGCAGTCTGGTCCGACTGGAGCGCTCCTTCCGCGCCGATAGAGTCTGGTTGCGAGACAAGAGTGTCTTTGTGGCGGGGGAGTGCTACACTGCTCCAGTGCTCCAGGCTTTTGCGTGACTTGCAGATATAAATTGTATGAAAGCAATTAGACTTGAAGGAAATGTCATGTGGGCTGAATTTAAAACCAGTGGGTTTCGTGGCCCTCTTCTTCCCTTTGGCTCGGCTTGGCACAGGTTCCTGGGCTATCTAGGGGCAAGGACGTTTCTCCCGAGTTCCTGATCACTTGGATGTCCAAGTCACCCCAATCCGTTGCCTCTTGTATCTTAAATAAGTCACACCAGACGAGACGTTCCTCACTCTTGAAACAATAACAGCAGTTTTCAGTTTGCTGCAAATCTGGTTAATTAACGGAACAAGTCAACAAATGACGACTCAAGTGTTTCCGTGTCAAACAACAGCAGACATACTACCTCTCCTCATCTCTCTTTTTTTTTTTGGCAAAAAAATGGACAAAGAACACACTTGCCCCTTTACCACTGGGGTTAGGAAAGACCAAAGCTCATAGATCCACAGAAAGGTGTTTTGGCAGAGGGGGTTAATGTCACAAAGGCCCATGTTGTGGAGTGTGCACTACTGCTAAATGCAGGCTACAATACTGTGGGGGGCTGCCTGTCAGGCACACAACAGCTGATGGCTGCTTGTCCCAGTGGTGCCCCTGGTCTGGGCCTCCTCTCGCCTGTGCCGATATGCAGCACACACACACCAGGCTGTTATTTATGGGCCTTTGGGTGGGAGACCGTGCACGTCCGAGTCTGTATAGAGGATACCTGACCTTTTTTTCCAAGCAGCAGTTTGAATAATAAAAAAAGGCCTCTCTTTCAACTGGCCAGCTCTCATTGTCTCTCTGCACGCGGCGCTTTTACTGCCCGTGGGTCTCCAAGCTCCGAGTCCTGATGTCACTGCTGCACTGAGCTTTTTAACACCCCCCCCCCCCCCACACACACACACACACACACACACACTCTCACACACCCAGCCTGGCAACCTTAAAAACAATGACCCCTTTCTGAGTGTGGAGGGCGCCGGGGCTGTGAGGGGAACAGCAGAGACCACTTCTATTTTTGACAAGATAACAAGATCTATTTATATGTGCCCAGGGCCTGTCATAATCAAATTAATTTGACTTTGGCAAGCACGTAAAGAAATGTGTGTGCTCGCTCCATCTCCAAACACTGGGCCGCAGACTCTAAAATCAGTTCCGTGTGTGTGTGTGTGTGTGTGTGTGTGTGTGTGTGTGTGTGTGTGTGTGTGTGTGTGTGTGTGTGTGTGTGTGTGTGTGTGTGTGTGTGTGTGTGTGTGTGTGTGTGTGTGTGTGTGTGTGTGTGTGTGTGTGTGTGTGTGTGTGTGTGTGTGTGTGTGTGTGTGCGCGCGCGCGCACTTGTGTTGATTTCTGCTGGAGATGAGGTGTGTTGCGGTTCTCACTTTGTTTACTCACTTTGTTACTGCAGAAGCTCCTTCCCTGCTTGTGCTGTGGTTTTCCAAAAATATTTTATGTTATAAGAAAGGAGTTGCATCTCTCTCTCTCTCTCTCTCTCTCTCTCTCCCCCCCCCCACCCCCCTCTCTGGGAGGCCCTGTGACATGGCGTTGTTGACCTTGACCAGACATCTCCTTACGGGAAGACAGCTGTGACCCTTCAGCCAGGGGAAGATGGCAGCTTTCTCTCCCATTGTTGAGCGACTCTGCTCTGCTCAGTGTTCAGCCGGGCCTCCAGACCTCTCAACAGGCTGGGCCAAGGAGCGGCCTGCTAATGACATTTACACACTCCGCTCAGTGGCTAAGACCGCATGTGTCATGGAGGATTCGATCAGCTTGCCCCAATTCTCTTGCCTTCCAAGTTTTGATCAAACCGATTTACTTTGCCAAAGGGTTCAGGAGAAAAAGAGCGGATTAAAGCGGAATCGAGGATTAAAGCATTTTTCAAGTGACTATTCAGATGTAAAAGAAAACCTGATCTTCATTTGAAGCATCAGTTTCGTGATTGTGTCAATTTAAACAAAGAAACACAAATCTCTTTGACCATTTGAAAGATACTCTCAAGATATATGTAAGAGGAGCGATGCTAGCACAGAGACAGAGGGAGCATTTGGTCAGTCCTCCGAGCTTTACCCTGTCCCAAATTCCAGCTTCTCGGTTGTCTTTGGCTCATCTCGATGGCTTTTTCTGGCTCCCCTCATCATTCTTGACAGTGTATATCTCCATTTAACAGCTATTAAATAAAGCCAGCATGAGTTTACCCATGGCCGTGTGCACAGTTGTTTTTGGAGCGGTATTTTCCATAATCCCCCACCCCTACCCCCACCCCTGCGAGCCCTTTCAATAAGCAGTTGAAAGCGATGGTTCTGTCTACAGGATATGGAACTGGTCATTTCCTTTTGTTTGCCAGGATAATGGCTGCAGGGACACATCCCGATCTCTTTGGGGTTTCGTAAAGTTTAAAAACAATAAACATGACTCACAGACTTCAAAGATCACGGAGGGAGGGGAGAGAGGGGAGCGAGGGCATGGCCTTAACGGCAGAAATTGCTTCATCAGAAAGTAGATTATTGCTTCTCTTGGTGAAGACTTTGTTTTTGTTTGGTCAGTGCAGACTGCATGCCATGTCAAGCACCACTCAGATGACTTTTCCAGTCACAAATATGTAAAGATATATTTGTATCATTTTCTATGGCAAACTATGGCCGCAAATGTTGCCCCAAGCTATGACACAAGAGGTATAATCCCTTACTTAGTTCTGCCTTTATAACATTTAACAACAGAATTCATTCTTTAAGATTAGACTAAGAATTCAGTTTATAACATTTGTCACCATAGGGTAAAAAAGATTTAGCATTTGGGTTGCATTTTTTTCTCTCTTGCAATCAGTGAGAAGCAGGCCGATGGTTCTCAACGTCCTGTGAAAGAATTGTTTGCTGTTTGGGGCAGCCTTTACAGCTGTGTGGTAGACAAAATGAGGGTAATTATCCAGAAAACAATTTGCATTCCTGAAGAGTTCAAAATGGCTGTCAGAGGAATGGGTGCCTTAACCACAGCAGTGTTTATCAAAATGTCTGCCCTGTGTATGCACACTATCTGCAGATTTTGTGGGCTGAGAAAAGTCTATTTTATTACCAGTTTTTTTTTTAAATGTATTTCTTAAAGGGATATTCCGCCATTTGTGGAAATACGCTCATTTTCCACCTTCCCTCGAGCAAAACAATCGATATTTACCTTGTTCCCGTTCATCCAGCCATTCTGTGAGTCTGGCGATACAACTTTTAGCTTCAGCCTAGCATAGATCATTGAATCGGATTAGACCATTAGCTTCTCGCCTGCTAGCTTCATGTTTAAAAGTGACTAATATTTCTGGTAATTTTCCCATTTAAAACGTGTGTCCTCTCAAGTTAGAAAGTGCAATAAGACCAACTGAAAATGAAACCTGGCGTTTTTCTAGGCTGATTTGACATGGAACTACATTCTCATCTGGCGTAATAATCAAGGCAACTTGCAGCTACTGGCACTACTACTGCTTGATGTCTATGGGGACTATTTTCAGATGCTGCGTACGATATCACTGTGCCTATGGTACGTTTGCAAGTTGCCTTGATTATTACGCCAGATGAGAGTGTAGTTCCATGTCAAATCAGCCTAGAAAAACGCCAGGTTTCATTTTCAGTTGGTCTTATTGCACTTTCTAACTTGAGAGGAGACACGTTTTAAATGGGAAAATTATCAGAAATCTTAGTCACTTTTAAACATGAAGCTAGCAGGCGAGAAGCTAATGGTCTAATCCGATTCAGTGATCTATGCTAGGCTGAAGCTAAAAGTTGTATCGCCAGACTCACAGAATGGCTGGATGAACGGGAACAAGGTAAATATCGATTGTTTTGCTCGAGGGGAGGTGGAAAATGAGCGTATTTCCAAAAATGGCGGAATATCCCTTTAAACACTCATTTCATAAATGGGTCTCCTGTGGACTGTCTGTCTGTGAAATGTGCCCAGTGGATTGTTCAGATTGGAAGGTCACAGGAGTTCTATTCTCTTCTAATCACAGTGCACACCAGACTCCAGACTATTTTTTAACTTGGTAAAATGGAGGCCAGCAGTTGAAGTCCCACAGGCTGTTTTTTTTTCCTTCACTCCCTGCTCAGCTGGCTGCTTGCTCGGTGGGAGTGTTCCTCGCTCCTCGTCCCTCTGTGGGCAGGAGCTGGAGAGCTCTAAGCCGGCCCACTCGCTCGCTGACAGCCCAGTAAGGCCCTCCCCCACCCCCCCACCCTCTCCACACCTCTCTCTCTCCCTCTCTCTCTCCTCTCTCTCTCTCTCTCTCTCTCTCTCTCTCTCTCTCTCTCTCTCTCTCTCTCTCTCTCTCTCTCTCTCTCTCTCTCTCTCCACTGCTCCCTGGTCATGACGGTTGGAATGTGAGCAGCAGCTATGTGGGCGTATTGTTCCCCAAGCAGCGCAAAAAAAGGGGGGGGGGGTATGGTATTGGCCTCACTGCTTTTCTGTTCCACTGACATTTCATTCAGTTCTCTAGGGCCACAGTGTGCATTCCCATCCCATCAGAAGCTGATGTTGATCATTGGGCATTATTATGGTGGCAGAGGGATGTGTGTGGGGGAGGTGGTGGAGGTGGAGGTGGTGGAGGTAGAGGTGTCAGGAATGAGGGTTGGACTAAGAGATGTGGAGGGTGGGGTCGAGGGTTGACGTGGTCGGGGTGGAAGCAAAGGGCCCCCCAATTCAAGCCACGTGTCACATGTGATGGATTGTCTGTCCTGTTGGTGGCATGTCGGGGAGCAAGTTAACCGTGGCCTAATCATTATTGTCCCGCGAGGCCTTGATGCAGCCATTAAGTGACAATAGAGGGCTCCGGAGGAGCCGACCTTGTGTCTTTGTGTCCCTGGCAGCATGTGAGTTCTCCCCCAGAGCCTCTGAAGGTGCCCCCCACCCACCCTCTCCTTGTTGCCTCATCTCAAGCCGCAGTGGCTCATCTTTACCTTACTTTCCATTTGAGCAAAGTGCATTGTTGTTCAATGAATCATCAGTGCCTACGGAGCATTTCCTTTTATGCAAATGACTAGAGGTGGTACTGTGGTGTTGTGGTCTGTGCCTTGATTAGTCTGTACTCTCTGATTTCATCTGATGTAACACGCCAACCCCAGGTGCTAAGTCGGGCAGGTATGACCACATACCTTATCATCGCCTCTCTCTCATATGGCGCTAGGCAGCCCAGATCCCAGACGCAGATTACTATTTATTTGTGTTCTGCTCTGCGGAGCGACACGATTTATGACGTGCTTCTCGCCACAGCCGGCCAAATCATATCAGGGTCCGTGGGAGGGGGAGCCATTGGGGGCAGTCCGCTCGTATGGACGCAGAGGGAACATTTGGCGTCAGCTGCCCTGGTGTCCCCCCGCGGAGTACGTTTCAACTGGTTGGTCCTGCAGCCTGGGCTCCAGTTGCAGGGCTGGCGGAGGCCAGGGAGTCACATGATCCGGGGCCGCCACACCGCGCCGCTGAAATGGCATTGGCTCTTTACGGAGGCGCTCGGGTCGGCAGTTTGTCATTTTTACTGATATTGATATAATTTGTTTCATAATTAGGGAGCAGAGAGTTGCGTTCGAGGCCAGGGACGTGCAGGTGCAAGCCAGCAGAAGGCTGCGAGGAATTTCCTCTCGCTGGGGGTTGAATTTCGAAAGTGGCACTTTAAAACTGAAAATGGATGCACATATTTAGTGAAATATGTGTAATGTCAAGCAAACCTGGTCTTGTCTTCACCTAGTGAACATTTAAAGGACAAAAGAACATACGAATGAAATGGGGCGCGGTTGTTTTATGGATGCCAAGTGCTTCATTGTAAAAAGTGGGGTGAGAGAGTGAACGGGAGAGAGAGAAGGGGAGAGAGAGAGAGAGAGAGAGAGAGAGAGAGGAGGTGGGGGCCTGAGTAGTGGAGCCAGGGTTCATTCCCATGTCTGCTGTAGGATTATTAACAAAGGCTGCTTTGTGCAGGGGGCATTAAGCTAATATCAATCCACTGATTTTATTTGTACTTTCGCCGGACAAGAGAAAGAGGCCAGTGTGCTCTCGTGAGCTGTCGAGAGTTTTGGTCAGAGACGTCTTTTTGTTGTGTCAATGTGACTTTTCATGGCGCTCGCACAAAGAGAAGACAGTATGGGCAGTGCGTGTACCCGGTGTGTCCACTGGTGGCATACATAAGGAGCGGCGAGCGCTGGAAACAATGGAGAATTCCCCTCTCTGCTGCCCAGGCCAACTCTCTGGGAATAGGCCCAAACAATGGGCCCCGTCCTGTGTGCCACACAAATTGCCGGATTGTTCTCTGAAGGGCCCTCTTGAGTCAGCGCAGTGGACCAGCAGATGACAAATGGCCTATAGCTGGTTATTCCATCTTGCACCCCCCCGACACACACACACACACACACACACAACTCTCTTAGCTCTCCCCCCTCCACCCCCTAGCTCCATGGCCTCTGTGTTCCTCTGTCACTGGCCCACTTCAGGCCTCAGGGTCACTAAACAGGCAGCAGACATTGGTCTCTTTATCTTGGAGGAGAAGGGCTCTCCTCTCGCATTGAGGCGTGGAGTTTTCTCTCTTTCCGTGCATCCTAGCAGTTCCCCTTACTCAGTGTGTGTGTGTGTGTATGTGTCTCCATCTCCTTCTCTCGCTCTCTTCGCAGTCTCTTTTTTTCCCCCTCTCGCTCTGTCAAAAGAAGTGTTTTCCATGGCAGGGCGGGCGCTTTCTTGGGCCCAGTGCTAACCGTGGTTGTCTGAGCAGTCTGGGCCAGCCCCCCTAGCCCCTCTGGCAGCCATATGGTGAGAGTCATACGGCTGGAAGAGCACATTTTGGATTTCACCCCTGCATTCACCGCAGACCCGCTTATTTGCTAGTCATTTTAATGCTGTCTCCTTCAATTATCGTGAACCTGACTGGCAGCGGGACCTGGGAGTTAAGGTTGTGTCCTCAAAAAGCACTGCCACTGGTTCCACTCGCGGGTTTCGGTGTCTGTCTCGGAGCGCTCCTGATTTATATCCCTGCCGTGCAACCTGAGAACTAGGGTTCGCTCCTCTGTCTGTTGTTGGGTGCCGCCTCTTGAGATTCTTCGCAAGTACAAACAGCGCCTCTACCTCCAAAGCCACCTACCCCAATCCATTAACTATTAACTCCTTTGAAATCGTATCCCGCTCTCTCCTCCTCTCATATTCTTTTTTTTTCTCCACCTCCTCTTTTCTTCATCTTCCTCGGGAGGCCGATTTATGTTAATGTCTGATCCAGGAATGCACGAGTGCCTCTAATGCTTTGTTGTCACGACAACCCCGAAAATGCTGCTGAGGCAATGGCAAGGGCACCAAGCACAGCGTGCCTAAACACCAGCACATTCCTACCCCCCCCCCCCCCCCCCCCACACACACACACACACACTCCCTCTCCCCCTCCTCCTGCTCTCTTTTATATGCCCTTCCTCAAGGTCATTTGCCACACAGCACGCAGAATGCCTTTCTTTTTGTGTCTTTATCTCTCAACTAATCAATGTATTGACCCAGAACCTGGGCTCATGAGATCCATCATGCTCTTGTTCAGAATGCTGCCAGTCATCCCGAGGTGATGTGCTGTGTGGACTACAGCATTGTTGGCTCCTACACTAAATGTCTTTGAAGACAACTTGGTTCGACCCCAAGCAGCTCACTTAAAGTGGAAAAGTCAAAGTATTGCTTTACATTTGTTTTTTTCCTGTTTAAAGGAATTGTGCCAACATCTGATGCCAAATCAAATACTAGTAATCATTAAAGACCTTCCTGGTCTTTCAGATGTTCCTCCTATCTTTATCCCCGGACCACTGGGTGACGAGTCTGGGATGATGACGTGCGTTGGTGTGGGCACCGAGGGCAGACTGGCATGGGAGCGTCAGCGGCTCTTTCCTTGTGTTTCATGGCATAAATCAGCTGTTGTTCCTCTGCGCTCTGGGGTCGCGCAGGCTCCCGACTTGTTAAACATCTCAGGCGCCACGCCAGCTCTGGCATATTACGCACCCCCTAATGGAATAATCCTGAATTATGCGTTTGTCTCAGCCTTTGCCTCTAACAACACAGGAAGGATTACAAGAGCATGCTGCCTCAGAAAATCGAGAATTTGTCAGTGGGACAGCCTGGTAGTGTGTGTCTGTGCCTCTGTGTGTGTGTATGTGTGCTTTGATTTTTTTTCCCCCGTAGGAAAGTAGCCGCATTAACGTCACACATCCGCAGTCCTGCGGCATTTGTAAGGTGGATTAGCCAAGTGAAAAGGGGAAGACAGCTGAGATTTAAGACGTGGTTTTCTGCACAGATGAAAGTTAGTCATAGTGCTGTATTCAGCACCAACCAGGTTTTATGTGAACATACACTTCACAAGCTAGCGGAAGCAGCAGCACCCCCCACATACACACACACACTGGTGCTCTGCTGCATTGTGCCGGAGGCCACTGTGGATGAGCAACTGAGCATTTCTCCCTGGAGCATAGCTCCGTGCAACCAGTGGATTCAGCGCCAGGTTCTATAGTTAGCCTGTCGACCAACAGCTGCAGCGTGGGCCTGGCTTCGCTCTCTCTCTCTCTCTCTCCCTCTCTCTCTCTCTCTCTTTCTCTCCCTCTCTCTCTCTCTCTTTCGTTGCCTCTCGCTCACCCTCCACCAGTTGCTCCAACAAGTAAGAAGAGGAGCCATCCATAGTACCTTGGTGCTTTGCAACAGCTGATGAGGATCTAAAGGGTTGGGAGGGGGTTCAACTTTCCACCAATTGAATGAGTATTTTTAGGATATACACGGCCTACAAATCACTTCTGTGATTGAGTGTTTTAATTTTGCCTTTTTCCTCCTGTTGTATTCCCACCTGTTGAATGGCCATATCTTAAGACCGAATAGAACATGTATTGGCATTTGAGCCCTGTGTCGTCAGTGTTGCCTGCAGAACAAGAACATACTGTGAACTGGCCGGTTGGGTGACCCTTCCCATGGGCCTGATATTGACCGCTTTGTTCTGCTGGAGGAAGCTGCCGTCCAACAGTCGGTGTACTCATTAGCCAGGGCCCAGTGCATTTCCCAGACTCATCCCTGCTTGACCAGCGCCTGTCAGCACTTGCCTTGACTTGTCTCCTGTGCTCCGTGTTCTGCTGATGTTCCAGGGACTAGGCTTCCAGCGCTGTCTCCCTGACTTTGGCACGCCCAGGGTTTTTTTGGGGGGGTTGTGGGGGGGGGGGGGGTTGACTATAATTAGTAGCACATTCCATTTCCTGCGCCTCCTTCCCACTCCCATCCATTCTTCACATCCAATCGAATAGTTGTGATTCCGCTATTGGCAGCTGGCGGACTTAGCCGGGTCTTAACAAAACTCAGCCGGCCAAGTCCCTGTCTTTTCCAGCTGACCTCCTCTCTCCCGTGTCTTTTGGAGAGGTGCCTCCAGTTCGAAGAGTGTTACTCCATAGGCCAGATAGTCCATAGGCCAGATGCTCCATAGGCCAGATACTCCATAGACCAGATAATATAGGGGTAATGGTGCGTCCCACTCGCCCCCTTATCTAAAGGCATGAGTTCATATCACGGTGGAGATGGTAAAAGCTAACAAGTCATCATGACCAACTAAGTATGCAATGCTAGAGTCATCAAGGGCACCAAACTCTTAATCAGCCTTTGCCCTGGTTAGTACAGAAGACACGGACTGCTTTAGTGTTCTCTCTCTCTGTTAAAAAAAAAAGTGCAAAGAAGGTCTTGGAGCTACTTGATTGTAGTGATGGAAAAAAACAAACTTGTTTTGATTGTGCCCTCCATCATAATAACTAACATAATAGTATTCAACAAATGCACAATTGTGTTAAACAGAAAGAGCACAACTGAATAGGAAAGAATAACATAGTACCTGGACATAGTAAAATAAGTAGCAAAAATACTTCTAATGGTATAACTGTTAGTGAATAACGGTAGTATATAAGTGTATTGTCTGCATTTACTACATTTTATAAATCACTTCAGCCCAAGTGTTAAGTGTTTCAGTGCTGATCATCAGGAGTATTATATGTTGGGAGAAACACCATTCACAGTAGCAGGTTCTATTGTATTGAACATTATGGGGGAAAACCCCAATGTAACTTGACCTTAGAGTAATTGTAGATTATACCATGAGAGGAAGTGTGTGTGTAGTGTGTGTGTTGGGGAGTGGGGGGTGGGGGGGACAGATCCTCTCCCTCTGTATTCCTGCTTTCAATTAACAACTCATGGTGGGAAACCCTCTCATACCAGCACGGTGGTGTCACTCGGTGGTTTGGTCAACGCCAGTGCTGGGGCAGGTCCACTGTGGGCCGAGCAAGTCACCGCACACAGGAAGCTCTCGACCAAGGGCACGTTAGGAGCCCACACCACTCGGGTGATTCAAGCGAGGCCTACTTTTTCAAAAGCAGCCCTTTCCTGTTGTTTGTTTTTTTCCATGAGCTGTGGTCTCATCTCCTATACACTCCGGCACTTGGGGCCCAGAGGTCGTGGGTTGCTGCAGGATTTATATGGAATTATTTAGGAATGTGTATTTGGGCAGTGAGAATGACCACAACCACTTGAATTTCACCAAGAATGGCCATAATGGCTTGAAGACACCTGCTAGTGGGCTTTTGGTCCATAGAATAATGCACAATAGCAGCTGTTGTGTCGTTATCACGAAGACTTTGCCTTACCTTAAAGAAACATTTGTGTTTCTACTCAATTAAAATTGCCTTTACATGGAAAATGCTCTTAAGCCTCTTGGTTAAACTGCAGATTAGTTGAAGAACTCCACGCGACCTTCTTAAAACCCAGCCAGACCAGGTGCTGATTTGCACTGCTGCAAAAAAAAGAATCAGCTTTTAAAATTTTCCTTTGAGCATTATATTTGTTCCTTGGCAGGGCATTAAAAAACTGCGGAATCTGGTATTGATGAAACCATAAGCTGAAACGAACACATGCAAGAAACAAAGTGTCCACTATATGTCGTGTGTGTGTGTGTGTGTGTGTGTGTGTGTGTGTGTGTGTGTGTGTGTGTGTGTGTGTGTGTGTGTGTGTGTGTGTGTGTGTGTGTGTGTGTGTGTGTGTGTGTGTGTGTGTGTGTGTGTGTGTGTGTGTGTGTGTGTGTGTGTGTGTGTGTGTGTGTGTGTGTGTGTGTGTGTGTGTGTGTGTGTGTGTTGGCCCCGTGGAGATGGCCAACCTTCGTCTGGCGCTCCAGTCAGCATTGCCATGGCTACAGACAAACTCACATTCCCAGAGTTCTCGGGCTGGACCTTGAGCGTGGATGAAAGTACGGGATGCCTTGAGACGTGTCTCCTGTGGTCTCCCGCAGCGTATAATTAGAAATCAAACACGCCCCAACCTCAGCCGACCCCTTCAGATGTGGCCAGGGGTAAACAGTTTCACATAGAACCAGGCCGAGAGGCAAGAGGAGTGGGAGAAAACACAGAGAGAGAGAGAGAGAGAGAAAGAGAGAGGGAGAAACAGGAAAAGTGTAGAGTAAGGGTGGAAGGCAAGAGAGTGAGAGAACGGTTGAAGCCAGCGCACCATGATCGACCACATGGATGTGCTTGAAACCCTATTACTCTTTAAGTGCCTTATTACAGTATACTGAGCTGTACTTAAGTGCATGTTAGTATACAGAAGTAGTGCTGAATCTGTACTAAAGTACTCTAAGAATGCAGATTAGTATGTACTTTGGCAGACCAGAGTGGATGCGTTAAAATGGGACCATGGGGTTCTGGTCCAGTTAAGTAGCATCTGTGTAGGAGGTTGTTGCTGTTGATGATGACCAGCTGGCTGGGTCCTCAGTGGGCCGGCTTAAGTGTGTGCATGGGAATCCTGTGAATGTAATTGCGGGGATATTGCAGAATGGTGTTTTGGTGTGTGGTTTCGCCGGGCCAAAAGTAATTTGGGGCTTCACGGCAACTGTACATGTCTTGGGATCTTCCCCAGACTGGGCTGATTTTCCTTTTAAGACCGGCCTATGACTTGACGAGTGCCATTCACAATCAGTTCGCAAAAGTTCATTCTTGAAGGCTGGTTTGTACGTTTGTGAACTGAATAACATTTTTCTCCCATATTTATTCTCTCCAGTTGTCCCTAAGCATGTATTGCTATGCACTATACTGTGTGTGTGTGTGTGTGTGTGTGTGTGTGTGTGTGTGTGTCGGGAGCAGGCCTTTGGCACTGTAAAGGGCAGGCTGACACGGTGACAGCTGCCTGATTATTCCCATCCTCAGCTTCTTCCCCTGGCCTGCTTATTTTTAGTTGTCCGCTCCACCTGCTCCTCTTGGGGTCTGCTGGGAGGACAACAGCTAGTGGCCCACACAGCCCCTCTTCCCTCTCTCTCCACACACACACACACACACACACACACACACACACACACACACACACACACCCTGCGCCTCCCCACGCCAGCTCAATCACACTGGCACCACTAAAGCTCACTGTAACTCCACTGGCACCAGCCAAAGTTTCCTATAACTCCAGTGGCACCAGCGACGCATTTCTTGACTCCCCAAGCTAAACGTATCTTCTGCAGTATCGGAATGGGGGAGCAGTAAGGAGGAGAAGATCAATTCAACAGGCTGTTCAATTGTCAGGGGAAATGATTAGAGTTACACTTACAACAACATGACTGTAGATTCCTCTATCTATCCTCTTGAACACAGTTCTCCATGAAAGATCATCATAAAAATGCAAAATAAAGTATGCAAAGCATCGTTAGTGACTGTTGGTGAAAAACAGCTTTGTTCTGAAGTTATGCAGTGGAACTGTCAGACAGGTCGGTACAAAATGTAATTGTCTCTCTCTCTCTCTCTCTCACACACACACCCACCCACACACACACACACGCACCCACCCACACACACCCAGTCATGCACCCTGCCAGCATGAGGCGTCAGGTGGAGTAGCTAAGGTGGTCCTCAGTCTGAGGTGTTTAGTCTGTCGCCGTTGTGTTCTGCACCTTTGTTGAGACCTATCTACCCTGGCCTCTGTTGTTAACACCCCCCCGCCCCCCCTCAGCCTGACAGCATTCTTCTCTCTCTCTCTCTCTCTCTCTCTCTCTCTCTCTCTCTCTCTCTCGTGGGAGAGTTGTCTCCGTCCGTGATTTATCCTGTTAATGGTCCCTAAACCTTCCCAGAAATCCCATTCGCTTTGGGGGGGAGGAAGTCAGGTGCTGGAGGGCATTCAGGGGTGTGTGTGTGTGTGTGTGTGTGTGTGTGTGGCCTATCAGTCTAGTCTGTGCTACTGTTCTTGTAGAGAGACATGCTGTATTGTTGATGAGTGTGTTTTATGTATGTGTGTGTTCATATGTGAGTGTGCAAGTTCATTATGATGGTGCATGCGTGTTTGTGTCTCTGTGTGTGTGTGTGTGTGTGTGTGGCCTATGAATTTCCCCTTGGGGATCAATAAAGTATCTATCCATCTATCTATCATGAGTCTAGTCTGAGCTAGTGTTCTTGTAGATAGACATGTCATGCTGTATTGTGGATGGGTGTGTTTATATATGTATGTGTGTGTGCGTGTTCATATGCGAATATGCCTGTGTGTGTGTGTGTGTGTGTTCATATGCGAATGTGCAAGTTCATTGTGATGGTGCTTGTGTGTGTGTGTGTGTGTGTGTGTGTGTGTGCTGCTGAGGGCAGGCTAGGTCTTGTGTATAGAGGGGCTGGAGTTGAGTTGAGTTGCTGTAAACAGTGGGAGTGTGAGGAGAGCTGGAGATAAAGGAGCTTATCCTGCACCCTGTTTATACTAAACCCTCACTGACTGATGAGCTGTTCCTGAGAATGAGCAGTTCAGGAACAACACACACACACACTCACTCACACACACTCACACACACATGCAAACACACAGGCATACATTAGCATATGCATGCACACAAATATATACTCTCTCTTTCACTCACTCTCTGTCCTCTCTCAGAAACACATGTGCACACAAAAGTCTCTCTCTCTCTCACACACACACACACACACACACACACACACACACACACGCACACACACAGACACACAGTGGCTCTGTTTGTCCTTTGCTTGCCGTCCTTCAGTTTCTCGCCGCGTCTGCGCCTTTGTCTCTGTCTCTGTCTCCAAGCAGCGTCTGCTCTGTTTTGTTCCTCTGTTTTGCCTCTCCTTTTGTCTCTCTCTCTCCATGTTGTTTTCTTACCCCATCCCACCCCTCTGCTGGCTCTCTCTTACTATTTTTCTTTCTCACTTTCCCCCCAATAGACAGCTTGGGTGGGGGAAGGTCTGTTGTTTGTCCTCAAGTGTCATCTCTGCAGGTCTGTGTGTGACTGTGTATCTGTGTGTGAGTGTGTATCTGTCTGTGTGTGTGTGTTTTGCTTTTCTAAGTGTTTGGTAGGGAAAGTGTCCACGGACACACTGTCAGGCCGAGAGCAGAGGTTGCGTTGGGGGGGTGGTTGTGTGTGTGTGTGTGTGTGTGGGGGGGGGGGGGGGGGGTCTATCGGGCTTGCGTCACTAGGGGAGGTGGGGAATCAGTGCTGTTTTGCACCAACAGGAAGCCCATGAGCAGAGCCATTGGGTCCATCTGGCCCAGGCTGCAACTGTGTGTGTGTGTGTGTGTGTGTGTGTGGGGCAGAGGTGAGGTGGAGAGTAGGGGAGCGATATGCATAGAGATGGGGGGGCCGTGTTGCATGTTGTTTCAGCCTGCGGCTCGGGCCTGATCCAACGGCCAGCCATTGTTCCTCGTCGTTTCCTCTGTAAACAGCCTGCCTCGCTCTCCCCAAACAGCGCCACGTGAAACCCCCGCTGCACTCCTCTCTCCTCTCCTCCTCTCCTCTCCTCTTCCCTCCAATCCCTTCTTCCCTCCTGGTCTGCAGGTCCCAGCCCCCTCACACACACACACACACACACACACACACACGCACTGCTCACTGGCCATATTTAAAGGCAACACTCTGAGTGCACACCAGGCCTGTTGCTCCATGTTTTTCCACTGTGGGGTTTGCCTTGGCAGCGAGGGCCAGCCTCTGGTCTGTGTGGAAGTAGGAGAGTTGAAGAAGTCAGGAGAGGGGAGAAGAAAGGGAGAGAAAGGAACGTTCTTGTACTTTTCCGAGGACTTTGTTGCTACTTTTGTTGAATGTTTTGGTGGCGTGGTCACATTGTTGCGTGTCAGACTGCTCCAGCACAAGGCCTGAGAAAGCGCCCGGAGCCTGGGCTTAGAGTTGGGCTCGCTCACCACACAGCTGGGAAACAGCTGCCCCTCCACAACTCAGCCCCTCGGGGCACCCACAGCACAAGTAGCAGAACCTCCTCATAGTGCTGCTATAGTCTGACTGCTCTAGCACCCCCCCCCCCCCAACACCACTCACACACGAAAACACACACACACACACACACATGCACCCCGGCCCTTCCTCCGCAAGCACTCCATAAATCTTAGCTCCCCTGTCCCACCCCCACACCCAATCCCACACGCCCCCCCTGGGGGGAATGAGAGCTCTCCGCTGCAGCTCGGTGTCTCTCAGGGCTGTAAATCTCCTCACCGCAGGTCCCCAACCGCTCCGCTGCGCTGCACTCCACTCTCTGCTCCGTGCCTTTGGCGACAAGGGGGCTCGTCTGAGCGTCCGATGGCTGCTACGCCACCAGCTGGGCACAGGGACTCTGGATCCTCCCCCCCCCAAGCCACAGCCCTCTGGCACCCAGCTGAAAGGGCCCCAGGGAGGGGAGGACTCACTGGACCACTGCGGTCTGTTGTCCTCTGACTGTGTTTGTTTGTTTGTTTTGTCATTGTTTGTTTTAATTTGTTCCATTTTCTTTTTTAGTTTTTTTTTTTTTTAGTCAGTGGCTCGGTTGATGGTGCCTTGCGGAGTCGTTGAAGGGGGGGTGGCAACTTCACCAGACATGGCTTTTGTGTCTCGCTCGTGTTTTTGGATCTGCTCTTGTTGTTTACCCAGTGACTTGCCTTAAGTGTTTTTTTCCCCTGTCAGAAAGAGTCCAGAGCACACAGTGCCAGATGTTTCTAGAAACATTAAGATGCAGTGAGAGGGAGATGGAGAACCAGAGTATGTACATGGGGGAAAGAGGAGAGTAGAAAAGAAGAACAAATCTCAGTGGTGCTTGGCTGGCATGGGTAAAAAAAAGTTGCGCGCCACCCCAGCATGGCTTTATAGGAACAACAACAGCGCGATGGCCGGCTTCCTGGCCTGTCCGGGGCTGTGTGGCCCTGGAGCGTCCAGCAGCAGGAAGTGGCTAATCTTCTCAGTGCGCTGTGAATAGGCCGCAGTGACTCACGCTAAAATAGAGGAGGGGTGTGGGTGGGGGTCGGGGTGGACTTGCCTTTGTGTGCCTGACTCACGTGCCGCTCGCTAGCTCGCCGCTCATCTTTATCAACAGGACAGGACTCGCGTGTTAACTGACCTGCGCTGTGGAGGCATAACACAGACTCTCCAGAGCCGGAGGGGGAAATGGCTATGAAGCTTGTTTTTAGGAAGCTCGAAGGGGGAAAAACATATCTGATATTTCTGACTTAGTCACCAAATCTTTCCTATGTGAGAGCGTGCTCCGTCCTGATTGTGTCATGTGATAAGTACAGAGTGTCTTGGGTAAGGTTGTGTATGAGTAAAAAAGCAAACACCTGGAGGTGACACTGTGTCTGTTCCTCAGCGATGACTCCGATATCTAGTACGGTTACTGAACCTGTCAGAAGTCAGCCTGTTCAAAGACACACAGGCGCTTGTGGTGAGATGCTGCAGCAAAAATGTGGAGAAGCTGGAATTTCATGTAACAGCCGTTGTGGCGGAAGACCAAAATCATCTGTGGGTGTGGGAGGGAGAGAGAGGGAGAGAGCGAGCACCGTGAAAGAAAGAGAGAGAGAGAGACAGACAGAGAGGCTGACAGTGCAGTTCTCTTGGGTTAATTCTAGACTAGTCTTTTTGACATCCTCCTCCCATCCACTGCTCTCCTTCTGGAGCTGCAGGGCTTGTGGAGCCGTCAATGACATGTACAGGAAGCGAGGGAGGGAGGGAGGGAAGGAGGGAGGGAGCTGACTGAGAGGGAGCGAGAGAAAGGGAAGGTCAAAGAAGGCAAAAAAGCCAGCGGCCCAGAAGCAGTGCTGGTGTGGGCTCGAGGCGGTGTGGTGTGGTGTGGTGCGTTGTGGTGTGGTGGTCAGATCCACATCTGAGCCCACTGGGCCGTTCCGCCCAACCACTCCTCTGGGCATTGCTGCGACGGGCCGCTGAGACTTTGGCCAGACCCTCGGGGGCAGATGCAGTGTCCCGTCCACAGAGAGAAGCACAGGAATAACACACAGCACGGCCCGAACCCTACCCCACACACCCCACACACACCCCACCCACACACACACACACCGCTGGAGACACTCCAGTCGTCTCCCCATCAGTCCCCCCCCGTGTCACCGAGTCCACCGTGCAGCCATTTTCCCCTGTCCTCAGCACGTCTGAGTAGCCGCAGAGGCCGTTGCAAGAAAACCCAGCGAGAGGAAACTCATGTTGACCTCATTCTCATCCTCCTCCATAGTACGTGCTAAATACGAGTTGACAGAAGACCTTCCCTGATGCGCCTTGTCAGCTCGCGCTCCCATGGCTCTAAGCATCATGGGACTAACAGGCTTCTCACAGCTCTCTAATACTGGAGCATGTGGAGAAGGGCTTAGAGAAGGGCTTGGGTAATAAGACCACGGTGTAAGTGATGTGTCTGACATGTTTCTCTCTCTCTCTCTCTCTCTCTCTCTCTCTCTCTCTCTTTCCCTCATTCTCTCCTGTCTGCATATCTGTCTGTCTGTCTTCCCTCTCTCTCTCTCTCTATCTCTCTATCCTTCTCTCTGATTACAGTCACGTGGAGAAGATCACCACATGGCATGACCCACGCAAGACCATGACTGCTGCCATGAACCAGATGAGTCTGCACGCTGGCCCCCCACAACCACCCCCACAGCTCCAGCAGCAGCAGCAGCAACAGCAGCAGCAGCAACAGCGCTCCATGGCCTTATCGCAGCCCAATCTCGGTGAGTTAGGTTACACACTCACTTCCATACAAATCTATACACTTATACTTATCTATACAGTAATGCGCTTAACATTTCATTGAAATTTGACTTTCTTACAAGCGAGGTGGATTAACCATAACCCTAACCCGATCCAGTAAACCAAGATGACTAGAAAGACAGGAAATTCAGTTCTTATGTAAGATATTAATGATAGAATAAGAACGGAGTGTCTTGTTCTAGCATTTTCTATAACTTTTATCAATGACTAATGACGGCTACACCTACATACGAAAGTCACCAACATTGTTATTGTGTTAAACTAGTTTAACCTCAGCAATGCACTTTAAATGCCAACAGGCGGGTTGCTCCATAAGTCAGCCTGATTCATATTTATCAAACCACTTCTAAGTGCATTAACTCTCACGAGCCACGGTGCCACAGTGAGTGGATGTGCTGTGTTGATGTCCACACCCATTGAGCATGGCGGTTGCATAAGAGCGATGAAGGGCTCGTTAGTGGGGGTGATTACCTCGGTTATTTAACCTCATTCATGGTGACACCCAAAATAGCCCGTTCCACAGCCTGCTGCTGCTGGAGAGGCTGGAGAGGCTGGATTCCACTGGTGCCACCTGGCTTCTGCCACCGTCACATGCACACATGCACACACAAATGCGCACGCACACGCACACACACACACACACACACACACACACACACACACACACACACACACACACACACACACACACACACAGGCTTGGGTGTACACTGCACACGAACACGTACATGCCCATGCCCATGCCCATGCACACACACACACACACACACACACACACACACATAAACAGGCCTGAGTGTGCACAGTACACCATACACACATATACTGTACATGCTCCCACTGACAGAGATGAGTAAATGAATACAGAAATGTATGTACAGATACAGTATATTAACATGGATGCTTGTGGCCACTTTCACAGTCATCCATACACTCATACATGCATACATACACAATTAACTACTAATTGCCAATGTGTCTCCTCATGTAATGTTTGTTGTTGTGGGACTGCTCCCTTGTCTTGTGCTGGTGACAGACTGCTGCCAATGCTCTCCACTCCCATTTGCAACTCCAGACCAGCGCCTCGAATTATACTCTCTGAATTATACTGTTGTAAACAACTTTTGAAAACCGAAAAGTCTCGCCCAAATGTGAACCCTCGGAGGGGTCAAGCGCAGCCTGTCTCGGCCGGAGGAGGGGGGGGGGGGTGGATCAGGTCGCCGTGTGCCTGGCTCAGAGAGGGATTGTGGGATTGTGCGAGCTGGTCTCCCCTCCCGTGGAGCCGACCTCCGATGGGCCCGGCAGTGTGCTCTGGCACGCGTCGCGCCGACTCCTCTTTTGTTTGCCAGTACAGTAAATTACTTCCAAATGTGTCCGGCTTGTTTGGCTCTCTCTTCCTTCTTCTCCCTCCCTTTCTCGGCTTCTCTCTCTCTCTCTCTCTCTCTCTCTGTCTCTCTTTCTCTCTCCCTCTTTCTTTCTTTCTTTCTTTCTCTCTCTGTCTCTCTTTCTCTCTTTCACTCTGTTTTCCCTCTCAGTTTTCATCCCCCCCATCCCCCACAAGGGGAAAAAATGCCAGATTTTGTGATGAAATGGAAAAAAGGTGTGTCTTCAGAGAAGCCTCTGTTTCTTTCTTTCTATCTTTCTCTCTCACTCCCTTTCTCTCTCTCTCTCTTTCTCGAGCTGGTAGACACATCAGAACAGCTGCAGAGAGGAGCAGTCTGGCTGAAAGGGGAAAGAACAACTTGTTGATTAAGAGCTTTTAGTGAGGAAGGAAGGAGCCAAAGTCTTGGGAAGAGCGAGGGTTAGAGAAAGTAAAGGACAAGAATACACAAAGGACCAAGGCTAAGAAAAAGAAATAGAGAGAGACCGAGGGAGGGTAGAGGGAGTCCGTTTGATCCAGGTGTTTAAACATGGATGGAGGAACACGTGGATCAGTTTGAAGAAGGCAGAATGATTGAGGAGAGAGAGAAAGAAAGAAAAGAGGGAGAGAAAGAAAGAGAGAGAGAGAGAATGAGAGAGAAAGAGAGAGATGGCCCACTGAGGCTCCCAGTGAAGATGCTGAGTGGTGAGAGTTGAGCAGAGCGCTGGAGGGTGACCAGCAGTGAGAGTTGGTGGCAAAAGAGAGAGGGAGCAGGAGGAGAATGGACTGTTGTGTTGTTGTTGTTGGAGGGGAAGAGGCTGATGGTGTGGGCTCCTCCTGGGCCACAGATCACAGCGCAGGGCATGGCGTCTCCACACCTCCACACCCCACTCCACCCTGGGTTTCCTCACCGCACACAGACGTGAGTGGGAGCCCGTCTGCCTGCCTGAACGACAGGCCTCTCTTTTGGGCAGTGGCGCTTCAATGGAGTCACTCATCCTGAAGTAATCCTACACACACACACAGACACACACACACACACACACATCCCCGTGTCCCGCCTGACCTGTTTAAACAACACATTCACACAGGCCCTGTTTTCCTCCCACATGGCCTCCCATAGGCTTGTCCACGCCTCCCCTGAAACAACAGAGCTGAGCGCTGGTTACGGTCAAGAGTCTTGCGTAAGAGCCCACAGAGTGTGCGTGCGTAGCGTGCAGACACCTTGCTGCCGACTCCCTTTACTCAAGTCCAACGTCCATGGGCTATCACCTATTGCCTGTGTGCTGTAAGATGTCTAGAGAGAGTGACCTCGGAGTCCCCTCAGCCTGACGTTTGATCTGGAGTGTGATGTGTTGTTCTCTCCCTCTGAGCTGGTATCCGCGGGGGTGCCTGGGACGGCCGCTTGTTTGTGGATAGTGGACAGTATTTCTGCCCCAGACCCCCAGCGGAGTTCATAAACCACTCCTTTATTCTCCAGAAGATGCCTCGGCCCAACCCCACTCCACTCCCCTCCCCTCCTCTCCTCTCTCCTCCCCTGCCAGTGGTTGGGGGTCCTTCTCGCGGGCCGTTCAGTTACGGCTGACCTGGACAGTGCCCGAGGGGAATGCGGATAATTGTCTGCGCACAGTGGGAGCCTGAAGACTGACCAGACACTCCCAACACTCCTGCTGTTTTCTCTGTCTCCCTCTCTCCCTCGCCCTCCCTCCCTCTCTCTCTCTCTCTTTCTCTCTCTCTCTCTCTCTCTCTCTCTCTCTCTCTTTCTCTGCTCTCTATCTACCTATCGGTCTATCTACCCCGCTCTCTCTCCCTCTCTCTCTCTCTTTCCTCCCTCTCTCGGAGCAGAACAATGTTGGCAGGCTCCCCGCACTTGTCAAGCAGGGAATTCTCTCTGCCTTTGTTGTCCTAATGGATATTTTTCCACTGCTTTGTTCTCCTCCTTTCTTCTTTGCTGGAGGGGCTGACACAGTATCCCTACAGTAAACATTTTGCCAGCAACCACTAAACCCCAGTCGCTGGGTGTCTTGTGAGGGGTTCGTAGCTTGGAGGTTTCATAGGTAAGCCCCCCTCCTCCCTATGCAGTGGACTTAAGTAGATCTTTGTTCCTCCCTGTTCCAGTTCTTCCCAGTTCAAACTTGTCTCTTCCGTAGAAGGCTATGTTAGCTGGTGTTTGCACGGACAAAGATGCGTCTCTTGCTGTGGCCAGTTTGCCAATCAATCAGTGGTTTCATTAGCTGCCCTTTTCTCCAACCACCTGCCCCAAACCCCTTCAACCCCCACCCCCTCCTTTTCCTCTCCCCGCAGTAACCCCCTCAATAAGCCATAACTGAACTCTGAGCTTATTTGATGTGTCAGTGATGACTCAGCGATATGAGTCTGGTTGTTGTGTGTGTTGTTGCGCTGATCTGTGGGTGTTGTGCTGTTGCTGCCTGCACAGGACAGCTGCCCGAGGGCTGGGAGCAGGCAGTCACCCCTCAGGGAGAAACGTACTTCATTGACCACAAAGCCCAGACCACTTCCTGGCTGGACCCACGAGTGGATGCCCACCTCAGTAAGTACCGCGCCCGTTTTTGGTGCCCCTCAACCCCCAACCCCACCCAATCACCCGCCTCCCCCCCACCGTCCCCATTGATTCTGGAAGACCCCAATCACCAATCATCAATCTTCTTAACCCTGACACCCCCCTGGTGATTTGCCCACCCCAAAACAATCCTCTGTCCTACCTCTTCTCACACACAGCTCATCGGAGCACTCCCACACCCACATACACCCACCCACCCCCACACACACACACCCACACACATCCACCCACACACACGCTGTATCTCACACACACGCTGTATCTCATAGAATGTCACCTTTGACCCCTCACTACCACCATTCAGAGCTCTCTCCACATCCAGTGACCCCACCTGAGCGTGGAGGAGTACCGGCGGTGGTGGTGCTCCGGGGGCCTCTGTGGGAATGTTGAGGGCCCAGCCAACTGCCGGGACCTGGCCTTCTGCACCAGAGCTGATGCCTGAAAGAGATCCGCACTGAAACCAGGCCAATGAAAGAAAGACAGAGAGGCAAAAAGCTAGGGAATGCTCTTTGTTTGATGGACTTGTCTTTGGTTAAGGTCACACCATCTCTTAAGAGTGGTCGAAATTCCAAGTTCCTTTGTAATTGAGAGTCCTATTGTGAAGGCCACTCCATTCCTGACATACCTAGATATGGGGTGCTGCTGCTGCTGACTCTGTGAAATGGGTTTTGCATGGCGAACCTTGTGTGATTTTGTGTGTGTGTGTGTGTGTGTGTGTGTGTGTGTGTGTGTGTGTGTGTGTTAGCACTTGGGTAGTTGTGTACCCAAAAGTGTCCTTAATGCCTGATTGGTGATGGTATGTATGCATGCTTTCTTACAGATTTTTTTGTTTACTTGTTTGTGTATGTGTATGTGTGCGTGTGCGTGTACGTGTGCGTGTGCGTGCGTGCGTGCATGTGTAAGCAAATATAGTATGAATATCTGTCCCTCTGGTGTTATCTGGGACATAAGTATTTGGGTCATCAAAGCGCATGTTACCGGCCAACTCCAATACTGCTGTGACCTCCCGCTGGGTCTTGGGGGCTGACCAGATCTCCCCTGCTAGAGGGCGACGGCACCGAATAAGAGGCACGAGCAGGGCACGACAAGCCCCCGGCACCGCACCCAGTCACTGCCCTGCCCCCCCCCCCTATGCTTCCTCTCGGGGGTGTCTCCGCAGGTGGGAGATGTGGGCGGTCAGGGGAGGGAGGGGTTCCTTCCACCCGTGTGGAGAACTTACCCAGTTACGCCGAATTACTACCCATTACCAATTAACACCCACCGAGGCTTCTCTAATATGTGCCTACACCCACCCAAACCCAAACAATAGCTGTTGTGTCGTCTTTGTGCTATCTCTAGGATAACCCGTCTTAATAAAATATACCTTGTCCCTCGAAAGACCACACTGAGTCCCAGGTCACAGGTGTATTGAGGTCGGACCTCCCTCTCACCTCTTCCAGGTGTATTGCCCTGAAACGAACGTAGAGCACAGGGTGGAGTGTGATTTGAAGTGAGTTGTAGTTCGTAAGGGAGCAGAGTGTTTTCCACCAGAACCATGCGTGGATGAGCTCACTGAAACAGCGTGCTGGTTTTGTCTTTGTTGAATAGAGGCCCTCTAGAGTGAGGCCCAGCCTGTTTAGGCTTGTCTGTCTCCTGTCCCATGTGCACGTGGTGGTGGTGAGGGTGGTGGTGGTGGTGGTGGAGGGTGTGGGGGTAGTAGTGGTCTGGGGGGCAGGGGAAGGGGAAGGGAGGGGGGGGGGGGGTTGTGCGTGAGAAGAGAGTTTCTTTTCTTCCACTAGACTGAACGCATGCATATTCATACTCAAAATCACACCCCCTTCTTCTCACCAACATGTACTTATCATGACCTACACACACAAACACACACGCCTCCACACACACAGTCACAAAGCTGTATGTACCCAAACATCCTCAAATACTCCCTCAGGTGACTCATCCAATCACTCATATGGACACACTCATGCTCATATGCACTCTTAGTCACTCCAATGTTGGTGGACAGAAACACATGTTTACAAAGCCACACACATTAACCTACTCAAAAGTCACAATCACAGTTTTGCTGCTGGTGTGTGAAGAGGGCTCTTGTCAGGAACAGGATATCACAGACTTTTAATGTGGTACAGATTTTTGGGGACTGGAAGCATTTTTAGTCCCAGTCCCTCCCCCCCTTCTCTCTTTTTTTCCCTAGCTGACCCTGTTGGACAGCTGATGCTGATTCTGGGAAATAAACGAAACAAGAAGGCCTTTGTTGGCAGCTCCCCCTGCTTCATTCAGTTCTCACTGTTTCTCCCCTGTAGCACTCTCTCTCTTTCTCTCTCTTTTCTCTCTCTCTCTCTTTCTCTCTCCATTTCTCCCCTTTTCCCGTACCCTTATCAGTTGCCTGTCGCTTTCACCTTCCCTCTCTCCGAGCAAGTGCTCGCTCACTGACCCTGGTGTTTTCCTTTCTCTCTTCTACTGTTTTTCTCCCCCCTCTCTCTCTCCCCTCTCTCTCTCTCCCCCTCTCTCTCTCCCCTCTCTCTCTCTCCCCCTCTCTCTCTCCCCCCTCTCTCTCTGCCCTAACCCCACCCTGTTGTCGTGACTAAGCGTAGAGGAGAGGGGAGCGCTGGCGTGCGCTCCGGCCTCACTCCCAACATGTGGTTTCAATCATGGCTGCCACTGTGACACCTAGCACTGGCTGGAAGACGGTCGGGGCAGTCGGGGCAGTCTGGGCGGAAGGTGAAGTGTGTGTGTGTGTGTGTGTGTTTGGAGTGAGGGCGAGGTGGGCTCGAGGCTACCTCCAATATGAGGCCAAGACTGGGGCGGCCTGTGCCACATCTGGGCGACGGTGAGCAGCAGCAGCAGACCATGTGCTGGAACAATACGTTTGCTAGGGAAGCAGACGGGGCGCCCCTGGGCTCTTTTCCACCTGCTCCAGTCACTGAGCCCGGCCACAGACAGAGGTGAACCTGGCTATGGACCCTGAGAACTCAAGTCTTGGGCCTTGTGCGTGTGAGAGTGTGTGTGTGTGTGTGTGTGTGTGTGTGTGTGTGTGTGTGTGTGTGTGTGTGTGTGTGTATGTGTACATGTGCGTGTGAGCAAGTGTGTGTGTGTGTGTGTGTGTGTGTGTGTGTGTGTGTGTGTGTGTGTGTGTGTGTTTGCCACTCCATATGTGCAGCTGGTATTGCACAAGACCTGCAGATGTGTGAGAACCAAACAAGACTGGATGTGCTCATCTAGAATCGCAGTAAGGGCAAGTGCTTTTTAAATGAAAGTAGTTTCTCATAAAAATAACAAGGAGATCATTGCTAATGGTAAAATCATGTTACCAATTCATGTGATCACATACAGATGGTCCAAATGTACACAAACACTCCTTTGCCTTTACCATCAGGAATTGTTTTAACTTTTTTACAGAGACTCTCCAAAAAGTATGTATTTTTTCCACTGGATAAAACCTATCAACACAAACCTATCAACACAAGGAGGTAGCAACAGGCAATATGCTGACATAAAGCGTAATCTTTGCCAACATTGATATTTACCAGAGTGACAATGGGATGGGTATTAGTACTAAGCCTTGTGGCACTTCCTAGTATAGTAATAGGTTGTAAACCTACATTTGACATTAACCAACAATATACATGTGTGGTGGTTTGTCTGAGAGACAATACGATTTTTTTTTTCTCACCAGTCTTAAGACCCAGTTCTGTGCTGAAAAAGATTACGGCGGCCAAGACAAAAGGCATGGCAGGGAATGACCTTGTTTAATGAAATGGGGAGATTGGTTAAGTGCCAGTAAGTGGGTTATACTCCCCACCATCACCATTGTGCATTATGCAACATTAACAATGCCCAAAAGGCAAGCTTTTGTGTTCAAAATGTGTCATATTGAAGAGGGGCCAGGGAATACATTGGCCGCTGTTCCTGTTTTTCCCAATCTCTATAAAAGTTATTTAAGAAGAGGGAGAGAGCCAGAATTTGGTGAAAGGCTGTGGAGGGAAGTTCAGCAAATTTCTCAAGTCATAACCCTGTACAAGCATGAGGCCTCGTAGGCCTCAGTTAAGCAATCCACGCCTTTATAAACAAACTCCTTCCAGATTCATCCAGGTATAGGGGTGACTGTGCAGTTCTGCCAAGAGACCATTTATAAGGATATAGCCTTCCCCCCTAAAGCCATCACGCACTGTCTGGGTTTTGTGAAGCGTTCCTCTTCTCAGCTCCACATCTGGCTTTTACGGGACATCTTTCCCTTTTTTCCCCTCGTTCTCTCAAGAACTTTGTGTTGCACAACACAACACACACACACACACACACACACACACACACACACACACACACACACACACACATACACACACACGCTCGTTTTTAGACGGGTAGTGCAGACTGCCTTGAGATGCATGCTCAGTGACTATTTTAATGTTTTTTTCCAGTCAATATCCTGCATCGGCAAATGTGAAATCTGGCAACACAAGTCGCAAATTTCAAAGCATGTCGTGTGCTGTACCACATGGCTGTTGTCCTTGGAGCTGGCAGTGTTTTTCTGTCTGTTCTCTAAAAGGCTAGAACAAGAAGATGTTGGTGCTGAATTGGAACAGCCTTGCACAAAACCGAACAGTCCGACACTGTGCCCTGCCCCCGTCCTCCGATGTTTTATGGTTTTGTTTTGGTGTTCGAGCTAATGCAGTGTGTTTGTAATAAAGTGTCCAACCTTGCCTCCATCTTTCAAAGGCTGCGAACATTTATGTAATAGGAGTGCTCAAGTGTCCAACGTTGCTAGCATTTGAAAACATAATGTGGAGATTAAACAGGAGATTGGAGATAGACTTTTTGTTGACTCTTTGTAGTTGTTTTACCCCAGGGAACCCTATAGACTCACAAGGAAGTTTGATTGTAGCACAGGACGCTGTGTGTGTGTTTGTGTCTGTGTGTGTGCGTGTGTGTGCGTGTGTGTGTGTGCGCGTGTGTGTGCGCGCACGCCCCTTGCTTCTCCACCACGTAGGCTGTGTTTACCTCTTGGATTGCTCACATCTGTGGAGCTGTTTAGAAATGTGGGCCTACTGTTTGTGTGGGAGCAAACCCACACTGATCCAGTCCAATCCTGATTTGTTGGCTGGACTCCTCTTTTCTCTGTCTCTCTTTCTCTCTTCCTTTCTCCCTTTCTCCCTTTCTCCCTCTCTTTAATGGCTTTCTCTTGGTTTTTGCCTCTGTCTCTCCATCTCCCTTTTGGAGACGCTGTGTGAAAGTGAGTTATTGGGTAACGCTGGAGAAGTCTGAAGGAGAACTTTGTGTCATTTCAACAGTAAACAGTTGCTCCCGCTCTCCCTCTCCACTTCTCTCTTTATCTTTCCTCCCCCCACCTCGCTCGCTCACTCCGGAGCCATGTTTGGGTCTGCTTGAGATCCCTCATGCCGTTTTCTTGGACAGGAGTGTCATCACAGCACATCTGTACAAAATAGATGTTATTACCCAACATGTGGACTGTCTCCTAATGTGAGGTCCAAAGCCATCGCTTTCTCTCTCTCTCTGTTCCTCTCTCTCTATCGCTCTCTCTCTCTCTCTCTTCCTCTCCCTTGCTCTCTCCGTCAACTCTAGCGAACTTTAGCGTATTTATAGCCCCCCATGGGTGTCCACAGTGAACAGAGAGGGGTGCCTGGAAGGATGGAGCTGCCTTATATAGTCAAATGGCTCTGATTTGTTCAAATGAACACGAGTATGAGCGGTCTGCTCATATTTTTTAGTCTTCCCCCTTTCAGTCTGACCTTGTTTCGCGTCTGTGCAGTCAGTCTAAACATCTCCACTTCTGTGTCTCTTTTCTCACAGTGATGTCCCACCACCACCAGCAACACCTTCAGCATGCCCAGCAGCAGCAACAGCAGCAGCAGCAACAGCAGCAGCAACAACAACAGCAGCAGCAGCAGGTTCAGGCCCAGACCATGGGCTCGCCTGGCGCCATGGCCCAGCAGCAGGGCTCCCAGGCGGGCATGATGGCCCTGCCCAACTCCATGAGTGCCCAGCACCAGCAGAAGATGCGACTGCAGCGGATCCAGCTGGAGCGCGAGCGCATCCAGAGGAGACAGGAGGAGCTGATGAGACAGGTGAGGGATCGTACCCGAGAAGCACACACACACACACACACACACACACACACACACACACAGTCACAGCACACATACATAAGCACACAAACCATAGCACAGTCACCAAAAGCTCGCAACAAGAACGACAAACAACTAGGTCATGAATCCCTATGTGTCAGCGGAACATGTGGCCCGTGTGTGTGTGTGTGTGTGTGTCTGTGTGTGGGTTCTGTTCGTCATTCCCATTTTCTCCCACAGGACAGAGGCTGTCCTCACACCTAATAAAAGTATATGACCAACATGCTTTTGTTTGGACAGACAGCACTTCCCTTTTGTAGCTGCGAGTCCCAAAGACAATGCTCTCTCCGCTGTGTTCCCAGGCATCCTGTTGGGTTCCTGCTGCAACACACACACACACACACACACACACACACACACACACACACACACTGTTTACTCTCCACCACACCGGTGGCCCAATCAGAATAGCCAATTACTCATCAACCTCTTCCTCACATAAGAACGCTGAATCGTTAATGGCTCACCAGCCCTGTGACAAAAACCGATTCCCGGCAGCCCTCCCCCTTGAAAAGGCCATGATCTCTTGGAGCGCAATCAGTCTCTGGCCCGTAACCGCGCCATCTGAAGTCACACCTATCTATATCCCCGAGTGGGACTGAAAAACATTGTTTATGTGGCGTTTTGGAAAGGGCTTCAATGCGTTTGAGCGGCCCCTGGTGGCAGCAGGGCAGAATTGTTTTTTTTTCTTTTGTGGCCAGCCACACCTGTTAATGTTGGCCGAATGAACCTCACAGTGGCGGGGAGAACTTGCTAAAAAAGGAGCAAGATTTATGGCGTTCGTGTTTATACTGAGGAGCTGTGAATCCCTGTTCTCGGCAAGATGCGAGCAGACAGTGTTTACAGGACGGGCCTCCGTCCGCTCGCTGCTGTCCAGGCCGTTACCTCACTCAGGAGATGTTTATCTTGCTGCGAAATCTGCCCGCACTCTTCTCGGACTCCCATCTCCCAGCCTCCCAACCGCAAGTCTCCCAAAAGTACGCAGAGGAGAGACGGAAAAAAATAATATTAAAAAAAAGGCAGCAAAGAGAGCAGAGTGCCGAGGGACCTGAAAGGCAGCTGTGTTACTTTTCTGAGCCTGACTGAAAATGATGAGTCAGTGATGTGTTTTTGGCAGCACAAAGATTTCCATCTCTCTCTCTCTCTCTCTCTCTCTCTCTCTCTCTCTCCCTTTCTCGGACTGCACTCCTCCACCACTGTCCCACTCCCACTCCCCTGCAGCTGTTGATCTGTAAGGCCCCTCCCTTTTGGAGCCGGAGGAGTGATGACCTCACCGGCCTGACCCCTTGTCTAAAGGGCGCCAGCTCCGTGTTGACAGGCCGAGTGGAGAATCAAACTTCAACTACAAGCGCTGGTGGTCGAGCAAAACAAAAGGGAACAGACACCTCCTTGACTTTGTACACGCGGGGAAACCCCTCTGTATCAAATGCCCTCAGCCATGCCTCTGAAAGCGAGCGACATCAGAGATTTTTTTTTTTGTTCTCGCTCGCTTTTGTACTGACAGAGGGGTTGTAACGTGGCACGGCCCGACGGGCAGCCATTTTGCTCGAATGTCTCACTTAGACAGAAAGTAAAATGGAACAATGTCGGCGCGCACAGGGGCTTTCTCTCTGAACTCTTTTAGCTTAGTGGACAGACACACAATAGAGCCGGACCTGCTTGGTGCACCAGCGCAGAGCCTCTAGAGAAGGAGACATACAGCCCCGGGGGGGGGGCAGATTGAATTTCCTGTAGTGCAGAAGACAAGCACACACCTGTAACTGAGCGCGCTCACAAGGCCAGGTTTAAAAAAAAAAAAAAAAAAAAAAAGAAAATCCCCCCACACGGGCAGGTGCCATGTCTCACTGTTGGTCAGCATTGTTTTTTTATGGGATTTGGACATCAGAGATGTCATGGTTGTGCCATTAAGAAGATTCATCTTCTTTTTTTTCTTCTTGCGGCATATGTGATTCAGTATACTGTGTTTGTGCTGTGATTATATACAGTATAATTCAGTGTATTTCTGTGTAATTTTAGCTCGAAGTGAAAATACAGAAACAGATGAAATACAATAGCCCTGTGGCTCATGTGATTGTAGCTTGCAAGGATGAGTCATTCAACTGTCATAGCAGCTACTGGATACTCGTTGATATAATGTAGCACATGATCATGTTCTAAGATACTATACCGCACATGATGTTCTAAGATATATCCTAGCACATGATCATGTTCTGTCCTGTAGCACAAAGTATCTGTGGCGCAACAGGCTACAGCGCTCATGCCATGGGTCTGAGAGCCCACGGGGACCCAGGTTAGAGTCCGGCCTGCGGTCACTTCCCGGTCCCACCCCATTTCTCTCTCCAGCTTGTTTCCTGTCTCACTTTTCACTGTCCTATGAATTGAGGCAAAAAAGCCCCCCCCCCAAAAAAAAAAATCTTAATTAGGAAAGAAAACTCCCTTGTGCAGATGTAGTATTTCAGTGTTGTTCGTTTCCCCCAGGAGGTGGCGCTGTGCAGACAGCTGCCCATGGAGTCAGAGAACATGACCGCAGTGCCACCAGCCGTCAACCCAGCGCCCATGAACCAGGGCACCATGCCAACCAGCGGATCGGACCCCTTTCTCAACAGGCAAGTTCTTAATGTGCACATGCTGTCTTTATCACCACCTCTCTCTCTCTTTTTCTCTCTTTCTCTGTCTCCTCCTGCTGCTGTTCTGAGTGCTGAGGCCAAGCACTCTTCAACACGCTGTCTTGCTCATCATCATCATCATCATCCTCCTCATGGTGTTGGTGTTCTCATATCTGTGTCTGTCTCTATCCGTCTCCCTCTGTGTCTCCCTGTTATCTGTCCTCCAATAGTTTCTTTATCCTCTCGGCTGCTCCATGAAGTGTGTCCTCTGTGTTTAACTTGCACTCTGAAGTGCAGCCAGTCTGACGGCACACAGCTGGGTGACCACCTTGGCCATCAAACAGCCAGCTCCTCTGTGCCGGCTCATTTAACCAGCGTCAGAAGGCTGCCATCCTCCCTGCTTTCAAAGGCTCTCTGTTGGACTGTGTTAACTCGCAATGGCTATTTGATTTAGAAGGGAGGTGTGTGTGTGTGTGTGTGTGTGTGTGTGTGTGTGTGTGTGTGTTGGATCCGGTCGTGTAGATATGGGAAAAGGCTGGCATTAATGAAACTAATCCAGGCCTCCCTTGGCCGGCGCACAGTCGAAACTGGCGAAATCCAGTCATGGTGTTGAGATTCCCGTAAAGCAGCTTATTAGCGCTGGCCAGTGAATGCAGGCCCCTGTGCTTCGGGAGGGCCGCACCGGTCAGCTCTTGGCTGTAAACAGCTGCCACTCCTCCTCAATTTACACCTCTGAGCCGCCGCGGGTCCATGCCCGCTGCCCGCCGCCGTGCCACAGCGCACCTTTTCATGCCAGCCTATTCATGAGCGGCGGGCCAAGAGCTGGGTGTCGTGACCCCGCGTGTCGGGCACGATCCGCTCCACTGGCCTCAGCGTTTGCCCTCCTAACCCTCAAAAAGCTACGGCAGAACAGGAGGCTCAGTGTCTTCGCACCTATCCAGCCAAGAGCATGGAGACACAGGAGGAGGCCTGTAGTTAGGGGAGATGCAGCAGCTGCTCAGAGAGGGAGGACAAGAGACTTTGTGTCTTAGGAGAGTACTTAGTTCTTCCATAATTTACTTCAATGAGACCACTACCAGGACAGCTGTGATTTATGTGAATATGATGAGGAAGTACCAACACAGTGTGATGTATCCACATCAAGTGGATATGCATACATAGGCATAGTACAGAACTTTATATTTAGAAAGCATTCAACAACAATTTCAACAACAATTTCTACAACTTAAGTAAAGCAAGTTAAAGTTAACTTAAAGTAAAAGAGTAAGTACGTATAAACTGTGAGTCTTTGGCTTGGTCTCATGGTCATCTGTCTGCCCCTACCACAGTGGGCCCTACCACTCCAGGGAGCAGAGCACGGACAGTGGCCTCGGCCTCAACTGCTACACCAACTGCCCCACCACTCCAGAGGACTTCCTTAACAACATGGAGGACATGGACACAGGTATGGATAGTGATTTATAACCATCAGACAGTTCATTTTGGCTCGGTGGCATTAAAAATACTCTATACACTATTGGGCTATTCCATATCAATCCAACCATTTCTTATTTCCTACCTTTTTATTGAATTAATATGATACAGAAATCCCAAATATTAGAGCCAAGGGAACGTGTTGAAAGTACAACCACTTTGTACAGCTTGTCTGGGAGTCATGTGTACAGGAGTTTCTGGTAGATTAAATCACCCATGGTCTTGAAAAAGCCCAGATAGCCGCAAAAGTTTTTTTACTCAGAAAGATAAATATTAGTTGGGTATTTTCAATACTATTTGAACAGTAGATATTAGAATAAAAGAATAAAAATAAAGCTGAAGAGAGGCCGTATCTGGCACAAAATGTTCCAAACTTACCAGAAGCAAACTTACCTGACCAAATACACATTTGTCCTCATAAGCACGAAGACATGTACAGTATGCAACATTTCGTTTATGAGCACCATAAATAAATGCCTGTTTTTTCCCTCTCTTTCTCTCTGTCAACAGGAGAAAACCTGGCGCAGGGCAACATGAATGTTCCACAGCAGAGCCGTTTCCCCGACTTCCTGGACTCCCTGCCGGGCACCAACGTAGACCTGGGCACCCTGGAGGGCGCCGACCTCATGCCCATCCTCGATGTGGAGTCGGTTCTCAACAAGAGCGAGCCTTTCCTCACCTGGCTTTAAAACGGCAAGGAAGTCAGACCGTCAACACACTAAAAAAGACTTTATTTTGCTACCTTTCTTATTATGTAAAAATCTGTGAACTCTTCTCCTCCAAGGTTTTTACTCGCGTGTAAAAGCATTGTTGTCATTAACTCATTGATTATTCTTGTGCGAATAGCTACCACATCACAGTGAAATCCCTCTGAATTCTGAGCTGAATGCAGACGCTAACCAAAGGTCCCTCATCACGCCGAGAACAAAGCTGAACATGTCCAGTCATGGCTCAAGAAAATGGAACAAAGTTAATGTTTTATGTAACGTTTGAGATAGCATTCACTTTTAGCACCTCAAATTTAGAATAAATGGAAATCTATAGCATTCCTGTTTCTGTGTAGGGGTGACGCAGCATGGCAAGGGGGGGAAAGGGCCGCCTGTTGGTCTTCCCGAGCTATATTTTTTAAACCAGGAGCAGGGACAACACAGCCAGTAGATGGAGCCACAGTGTACAGTAAAATGGAGGCCCGCACCTGATCCAGCAACACCACAATTCAGCGTCTGATTAAACTCTGAAGTCTTTGAGGCCATCGGGCTTCCCTCGAACAACAATGCAGCCTTATGAACAAAGTATTTTTTCTTTCTTCCTTGTGTTTTGGTTACACTTTAGTTAACAGTGGCCAACCTCTTACTTTGTAGTGCTTATGTGAATACTGTGCATGAAATACTCCACACGCTGGGACTCCATGATCGCGCATTTAGACCATGGCGGCTTGTTTTAAAAAATGTGATGTGATGTGTGTGTGCGTATGTATGTGTGTGTGTGTGTGTGTGTGTGTATGTGTGTGTGTGTTTGTCATGCAGCAATTCATTTGTTCAGTGGCTATACACACAGTATCCACATTAGCGAGTGCGTAAAGAATTAGGGCACCGAAATGTTTTAAAAAGTGTTGCCTCTTTTTTTGCATACTTCTCAGAAAAATACCAAATCATTTTTCTACTGTGTGCCATGTTACTATAAAAGCTTTAAAAGGTGAATTTTTATTCAGCTAAACTTCTAAAGAAGCAATATTTGGTCAGCATAACTGTTCTAAGCTGATTTAGCTTTTCTATCACTAAAGCTCCATGTCTCTGAAATGCAATTTGTAGACATAAGTTTTGTATCATGTACTTTTATACTGCTTACAGTATTCTTTTTTATATACTGTAAAATAGCCTAGATGAGTTTCTTGCATCTGGTGCATTTATGACTTTTAATATAGAGTTAGCATTTTTAGTATTTATCAAGAGCTATGATTCATTTTTAGAGAGAGATTTTAGTTTTTTTTTTATTTTTTTTAATGAAATTAAAATTTCAAAGCACTACAAATCAGCAAGGGATTCAAGATATCTGATGAAGTGGGTATTGAAGTTAGGTCATCTAGATCATCATTTTTAGTTCCTACCTTTGTTTTGGTTCTGGTTGAATGTGTGGCTTTGATAATCCTTTATAGAAGCAAATTGACCCGTCTGATCCTTGTTGTATTCTAAATTTGGTCTCAGAAAGTAGGGTGAGGTGCTTCTCAGAGGAGAGCATGTGTTCTAATACCTGCAGGGAATAGACAAAGATAGTATTTTGTATACCCGAGGTAATTTTGTCAGCGGTTCAATGGGACTGATTGATTTTTTTTTGTTTGTTTGTTTCTGTTTTCAAACTGGATAATCACATCGAAGCGAACAACACAATCTTGTCTTCCTCACTGTGGTGGTGTTAAATCCAGTTTGATATTTCTTTTCTACATCTGTCTAAGTTCATTTGTACTTGCATGTTGAATGAGATATATGCTATTCCTAGCCTTGGTGGACTATTGCTCCATTCTCTATGGTGACTTAACTGTATCGGGGATTACATTATGGGATGTTTCGGGGCGGAGCGGGTGAAGATAGACACACACTCTCACACACACACACTAAAATGACAGCACGAGGTGTGGGAAATAAACATGAGCAAAGAGGACACAGATGTGAGGTCACACACACACACACACACACACATACACACACGACACACACGACACACACTCACACTTGGAGACACACAAACACACTTACCAAAACGGCTCATGACGTCCTTCACGCGGTTAGGACTGATTGGCTCATTGCTGGGTCTGAGCTTGTGAACATAATGGATGCCTAAGATCGCGCTGGTCCTCCTATATCTCTACGGAGGACAGGACAGCCACTTGGGATTGATGACGCCCTGTTTTTGTGGACTATGCTCTGGGGTTCAAAAGTGGGGCCTACCGCTCCCCCTTCAACACTTAAGGGGCCACCCTATGAACAGGGCTGAAGCAAGAGCTGCTTTTAGGAAAGTGCTTTTCCTAACAAGCTCTTAAACAATTCAAAAGGCTTTTCTTTAAAAAAAAAAATGGCATTGTTTTTGTTTTGTTTTTTTCAATTGTATTAGATATGTATTAAAAATGTTATTCCAGAACAAGCTCATGCTAGAGTTGTCACTGTGGGCATTGCAGAGTAATACAAATAGCAGAGAAGACAAGAGAGGCAGAGGTCAGGTCAAGCTTAAGAGAACGAATATGACTATTGCTGTACTGAGAGACACATGTGCTTCAGTTTATAAAAGTAAAACTGCTGCAGTGATGGGGATGCCACTTTGGGTAAAGAAAATGTGGCAAAAGTCAATGTGGGTTTTGAGAACACGTTTAATAATGCTTTAAAAACATGTAGATGGAATGGTCAGAGATTTACCGGTATGTGTAGCATTCATACAATGCAATCCTGCAGAGTGCAACATTCTGCTACACACACATAGGGAGAACTTTTTTATTTTCTAAAGAGTAGAATAACAGGGTATGTGGATGTTGAAGGCATGCTAGAGCTCTGCAATCACACACTCTCTCACACACACTCACACATCCATACACACACACATAAACTAGACTGCAGTTTACTGTATCCAGGATAAGGCAGTGTGAAGTTCATGAACAATGTCACCTCATCAAGAGGTCTCTGAAACTAAAATGTCTTGTAACTTGTTAAAAAATCAAATAAAAAATGGTTCTGTACCACTTATATTGGGTTATTTCTGTCTTGATTTACTGCGACAATGTTCTGTTTCTCAGGTATGAAAACATATGGTCATCTCAAGATTTCTTAATACACATTTGGGCCCACAACTTGTAAAATTCAATCTGACTACATAAAATGTTAGATCAACATGACCAGTAGAGGTCAGTATTACACAATGTCCTTTACAGTTTTTTCCAATCGTTTACACACAATTTTGAAAACGGGGCTCTTTTTGTCTAAACACATCACACAATTAACCAAACACAACACCCAATCATCAGAACATAACAGATTGTTAGCTAAATGAAATATTTCTGTCAAAACAATACACACATTGATAAAACCTTATACTGTTCTCATATCACTAACACATTCTTTGAATGATTCCACACTGTCGCTATCTTATACACACCAACACAATAAATTCAAAACACATCTGTAAAAACTCTCTTCCAATATATGGATCTTATTCAGACATATTGTTTGAGAGCATTAGGACAATTTAGATTACAAAAATATTTTGATGAACCCTCATCAAGCAATGCACAAAACTGATGCTGCAGACAATATTTCTTTCTTTCACTGTACCATATGTTCAGTTACAGCCAATCAACAGAAAAAGGCAAAATTATAGTTCTTACAACTGTAAAATGTAGAAAAATAAAAATGTGTACACAAATACACTTACAGTACTGTACACTTACAGTCACTGAAGAAAAACTAAAGCAACAATACAAACAACAACAATACGTAATACTCTAATCATCTCTCCGTCTAGCTGGATCAAGCCATGAGAGTTCATCCACATCACAGGCTATGGGTGCCTCTCATTTGGGCTTTTATACATCCTCCCTCGCTCCTCGGGCCTCGATCCTCACTGATCGACATAAAGAATAATGGGGCGAAAAACAATGGTATAGTCTATCCAGTGTTAGCTATAGATCAATGGGAACGCCCCTCGAGGATAACACACCTGAGTGCTGCGTTTTCAATTTTGCACATGTGTGCTTACACACCTGGTAGATGTGATTATTCAATTTGTTCATTAGTGTGGTCATTGGCAAGCCAGGGCTTTGTAATGAGAAGGAAGTACCTAACAATCTTTATCTGTGTCTAAGGTGTTAAAATGTGTTTTACGTTTTGACATTCACTGTGTGTAGGCTAATGTTTTGCAAAAAGTGTGAAGCTGAATTTGTGCTTAATGTTGTACTGCTCTGCGCAGGTGTTTTGCTTCTTAAGTGTTAAGTATTGTTAACTGTCTGATAACCTTAATTTTAGTGTGTATTTGGAAAAAACTGTAAAGGAAAACGCCACATTTGTTGGGGACTTTCTTATTTGCATCTACAGTACTCTATAGTTAGATTAGAGGATACATCCTCTTTTCTTCTCGGTATACTGTATGCAATAACTCAGTCTGACGTGACATCCCCTGCTGTTAGCCTAGCTCAGCATAATGAACTGGAAGTGTGTTACACCAGTCAGCCTGTAGCTCCCAGAAGTGTCAAATAGCAACGGCAAAATGTTCTTATTTTCTTGTATATGTTGTGACATGTATTTGATGTAGAAATATTAATGTTAAATGAGAAACCGGAATTGTGCATACGTCAGGGTTGAAAACGTATCAGAATCTCAGAAATAATCTGAGTTTGCACGTCTTAAGACGCCTACATCAGGTCAAATCCCAAATGGTGTAGCCAGACTTGGCCTGAACTCTTCAGGGTCACATGAGGACAAATGCAGTTTCATCTCTCATTAGCCTCCCTTGGGGACCGCACCCTGCTATGACACGACAGTGAGTGATCTGAAGGGACATACACAATAATAGATCACATATTTACCCCCGATATTTATTAACAGGTTTAAACAAGAACAGCCAGGCATCTGCCCACGCTTGTTGGGTCATATTAACCAAAGTGAAACCAAATAGCAGCATCTGCAGTCTGAGCCAGATTTGCATCATATATGAGGGCCGAGGTAGGTCACCCTCTGTCCGTCTCTATGAACATTTGATGAACTGTTAAGACCTGATTACAATACTCTCAATAAGAAATTGAGAAGAGAAATTGTGAATCTTTGAGAAAATGTTTGTTGGCTGGTGTGTTGGCTTACTTGCTCTCTTAAACAATCACAAAGCAAGTTGACTCACACCCATCAAGCAATGAGATGCTCACTTGATATCTGAGCACAGACGCTCTTGTCCTGCCATGGCTATGTAAATAGCTCTGAGCTGATTATGGCTGGTCAGTTGGCCCTGGACATCATGTGCCATAAGGCAGAACAGAACCACACCATAAATGCCCCCTATAAAACTCCATGACAAAACACCACAGAAACAGCTTGGGGAAACAGTAAATGTTTACTCAGAGTAGAGGAAGCAAACAATGTCTGTGTATTAACGAGAACAGCATGGAATTAAGCTGTAAAGTTGCATAAACCCTCAAAGCAAATGAGGAGGAGCAAGCTACAGGAACATATCCAGATACTCACTCTAGTGAGAGGAACAGGCAAAGTTGTGGTAGATACAAGTTGCCACCGCATTATTGAAAGGTGGTGAAATATTTCAAAAGTTCTTGAGGAAAACAAAGTCAGTGACTTAAATTATTGGAATTTGTTTCAGAAAATGTTACTGAAAATTATGACATAGCTCTACAATGCTTAACATACTGTGGATGTTTATGTTGCCTTTAAAAATGAACATACAGTAGGTGAGAAGAAGTGAAGAGATTTAGAAGAGGAAGTGAAACCATAATTTCATCAGCATTATGGCATCATTACTCCCAATGGCTCTCGAAGGCAAAACTGTCTAATATGTGCAAAAATAAATATTTACGAGTGAAAGACTAGGGTTTTGGCCCCTTTTGCCATCATACGATTTTCCATCAGGCAAAACTATAGAAATCAGTTACAAAAAAGTCAGTTTAAAAAAGCACAGTTGAACATCATAAATACATAAGTAAAACACAACTTTAGGACTGATGCTACTTCTCAGTTGTGGATCCTTCAGGCACCTTCACTACTCTGGAAAACAAAAACACACAACAAAAAACAGTTCAGATAAGCTATAGAAAATCTAAATAATACAAAAATAAAATCCAATCAATTGGAAAAGTACAACATTGAGAAATATCATCTATTATTAAATCATAATTTCAGTGGCACAGAAGCAACATAATCAAAATGTCAATATTCAAATATAACTTTTATTAAGGGCTTAGTTCCTGTGTGCTCCATGCAAGTGTCTCTCTCTCTCTCTCTCTCTCTCTCTCTCTCTCAATTCAATTCAATTCAATTCAATGAAGCTTTATTGGCATGAATGTTTCAATAGCATTATTGCCAAAGCTCAATTACATGTACACAAGTACAGTAGATGCATAGACAGACAATTACATATACATTGTACATGTAATATACATAAACATACATAAACTCTCTCTCTCTCTGTGTGTGTGTGTGTGTTTGTGTGCGTGCGTGTGTGTGCGTGTGTGTGTGTGTGTGTGTTTGTGTGCGTGTGCGTGTGCGTTCGCGCTCTCACCCCACAGCATCCACAGCAGTCCCCACAGATGGTGCCAATGATTCCGTTGATGGCCTGGAAGCCGCAGAGGGCCACCTGCACCAGTCCCATGACCAGCAGCATGGAGAAGAGGGTCAGATGCCAGGTCACAATGTCCCCTGGCCCTTTACAGGCATCCCAGAGTTTGTGGTTCGACAGGTAGTCTCTACAAAAGCCCACAGGCCACAGAGGGATAAGACTCTTGGAGCAAAGCAGCACACGTTTGCCTGTAGGTCTACAGGTCACTACTGTTACTGCAACATGGATATTACTCTAAGACTTTTGCTTTCAGGTGGGAAATAATGATGTTTGAATTCTACATAAATACTGTATGCTTCAATCTTGTGCTCAAAACATAATCACATCACAGGTAATAAAACTGTCCAGCATTTGAATAATGGAAAGAGTCAAGGGCATGTGTTATTTGAGTCGACCATTAGCCCGATACATCTTCATAGATAATTGATCTGAATCCAGTGTGTAATGTAGTAACAGTGTTTTTCATTCTATGGTGGTGAACATGATGTGTCCCTTACCCCTCTACAAATGGGTATGAAAAGTTGCCCGAACCCAACATTTCGCATTTGGGTCCCCGGTTGATGGCGACTGCAGAGATGATAACGGAATAACCAGCTCCCACCACACCAATAGCAGCAAATATGATAGAGGTGAACATCTGAAAGGTAGCAAGGATGAAAATCAATTTAAGAAGTTGGAGCTATTGGATCTGATTTTCATGTGACTATCAATCAAACATTTAGCCATTTCAGAAATGATGGGAAATGTTATAGTTATATATCCATATTGCTTAGGGTTATACTGTATCTTTGGGTTTGAATTTGTGTCTAATCAGTGTCTATGTATAATATCTTTTGCTGTTTTTGTCTGTTTTTGCTGGTTGTAGATATATGTTTGAGAGAGCAAGTCTCTTACCGCAAACCTCTTGCCACAGCTCTCATTTCCACAGCAGCCACAGCAGTCATTGTTTTTCAGACCCAGGAAGACTAAAGCTGGGAAAATCATCTGGACATTGGGGGCATTAAGAGTTACATACACATTGAAAGCTGTTCAGTAAGTTAAGGTGTTTTGGATGAACTGCACATATGTGTGAATACGCGGATGTGCTTTCTTTTCATGGGAAATATTTCAGGATTTAACCATTTAATTGCTTAATTTCAGACCTTCACATTTAAAACTGTTTAACATGTTCAAAATAATTCAAATTGTGTACATTCATAAAATTACATTTACTTAACCTTAGTTATTTATAAATGTCTCAATGTTTGTCCCCATGTAGCACACCTTCTTTTCAAAATGGCCTAAATAATGTGGAGATTGTGCTATTATAGATTATAATAATTTTATTTTCAAATTAATTTGTTCTTAATAATTGGACATTCCATGTCCAATTATTAGGCTATATCTAAATATCATTATATATCATCATAAATATCATTATCTAAAACAACAAAATACAAATCATTTACAGACACACCTAGACTACATAGTCTGAGACATTGTTTTCATGCTTATAGGAGCGTAGTTATCTTTTTTTCTAACCCCCTCCCTGTTCAATCAGTCAGATCTTTGTCTCCTAGGTTTTGGAGACTAGGTACATATCTCTTGTATGACCAATTAGTTCCATATTGTTATACAATATTTGTCCCAACAATAATTCTATTGCTTTATTGTAATTCTCTTACCAAAACACCAGAGCCGAAGATCCCGCCAAAGTACCACACCTCATCTGTGATGTGGTCATTGTTGTCAACGGTTTTGCCTCCAGGGAAAAAGAGCAAGATGTTGCAGAGCAGACACAGGATGGCCAGGGGGATGAGAGTGATGCCCAGGCACTTAGCACAGCTACCAGTACACATGGTTCAACAGGAAAGGCTACCACAGATGTGAAAAAAGTCTCCGCCAAAATCACTCAGTGTCCCCTCAAGACAAGACAAATACCAGTTCCACAGAAATCCACAGCTCAAATTGACTGAGTATCAGTTGAGATACAGACTATATATAGTCTCCACGGGAGATGATGTCACTGCCTTAAATTCAATTTACACCGGGTTATTTCACTATGACAACCATGGCTCTGTTAATGTTCTACCATGGGGTTGGTCTGCTGCCGCTATCGGATCATTCCAGAGAGGGTTGGTGGATGTCGTGACAGTGTGGAGGAGTGCACAACTTAACACTCCTGTTTTGCTCAATTTCCATGAATAGCATAATGATTGTCAGCAGGTACCCCCCCAATAATGTGACATGATGGCCCCCTGTCAGTGTAGGGCCCTGGGAATCCTCCTAACTCATCTGCCTTTACATGAGCGTGGGGGTTTACACTGTAGCCTAAGTGAGTGTGTGGGGTTACAATCATGGCTCCTGTGAAATTTCAGGCTACCACAATCAGATTTAAAGGCCATATAGCCCACACATACAGTCATAGGTAGGCCCTAGGCTATCAAAGTAGGCTTGTTGTCAACCAGTAGCCTAATGCAATGTCAAAATATTGCAGATTTTCTTTCTTTCCTTGTGGGGTAGACTGAGTACAGTTGGGTCATGTGTACAGTTGAGACACCTTAAATATCTTGCCTGCAAACCAAGCCTGATCTATGATTTTTGCTATACATATGTGTGTTAGTGTTCTCTTTAATCATGGGAAATTTGGACACTGTGCATATCTCCTGTCCAAAGATATTGGCAAAAGTATTTTTACCATAGTGAGAATTTCACTTAACCATGTTCCTTCCACAGTGAATATCTTATTACTCCAATGTGACTGTTATACTTTTCTTACATCATTGCAAAGGTCATTCTGTGCTCTACAAACTGACATATTTCATGACATCCTTTCATGCAAGGTTGTTGCATTATTTAGAAAAATGTGCAAGATGGTCAGAAGGGTACTTTTGAGACACTTTGTCTCAACTGTACCCGGATAAAATCCCATTGGATTGCATGGTGTTTATTTGTGCATATTATGATGGCATTTAGGCAATATAGAACACAAATGTCAATAAAATGAATGTTTTTTATATTTAAACTATGTATTATTAATGAATATATCTTATAACATGAAGATTTTAACGATTACATCATAATTTGAAAATTAGCCATGATAAAACCAAGAAAAAAAAAGATATTTTCATCTTTAAACATTTGTCCCTGCTTTATGTCTATCTGATGCCAATTTAGATTAAAAAAAAATAAATTAAAAAAAGGATTAAAATAAAAAGAAACACTCAGATTACACATTTTAAAAAGTTTGCTACATTTGCAGTGAATGGCTAGTCAGCCTTCCAGCATCAAGAATAGGCGTCTCAACTGTAGGCTACCATGCTACTGTCTCAACTGTACTCAATAAAATTATATTAGGGTATGGTTGAGACAAAATGCCACCTTGTGTTTATGAGTTAATTGTGAAAAATCTAAACAACTTACGGATAGGCCTATATACTTTGGGTTTTATTTTAGTGTACAGATCAAAGATATACCATGTAAGAACACAGTTATTTTCAATGGCTTTTTACTGTCAAACTTTCAAGTGGTAATGGGGAAAGCAAAAACTGTCCCAACTGTAAGCCTACTCAGTCTTCCTTTATGTAGACCTACCACACAACTTCCAATTTGTGATCAATTAGCACTATGGTCCTAACCCTTGACCTTTACGGCCGTTACTTGTGACTATTTCGCCTCAGACAATTTGAAAAGTTGACTTTGACCATTTCAAATTTTAACACAAGGAAGAACAAGGTGAGCTGCCTGATAGTCGGGTCGTTAACAGCAAACTATGTAATGTTTCGTATGTTTAGTTTATTCTTATTTATAGGCTAGAGAATTATCATTTCAATAGCCGACAACAAACAAATCATTTGTTTTTATCTTGTGCTCCCAAAGACTGAAGGCCTAAATGAAGACTGTAAGGAAAATCGATTCCATATGTGTTCGATTTATCGTCCTGCCCTAAGCAATGGATAGCAGAGAAAGGGATTACTTCAAAGTGTAGGCTACAACTTTTGCGGAATATGTTTGCCATTAAGTTTTATCATTAATTTAGTATGTGTATTATCCTACCATTGACAAAGCATTGTTAGCCTATGTCCGCGAGTTTACATTGAGAGACTGGTGGATTACATCAGGACGTGCTTTCTTAGAGTGCTGCTAATCCTGTGATCAGATCACAGCAAGTAATGTGCACATTATGTTAAGGAAGATGCTGCCCGAACTGCCTTTTACCTCCCGCCGATCACCTGTGGTTTGTTTACATGGCTGTGTTGCTTCAAGTCAGTCGCTGGCGTCTGTCATCGGGATGGGTCAGTGTTCCTTTCACACAAAATCATAGGCAACAAGACCGCACAATTCTCTCGTCCGAAGTAACATGTAACTACAGGCTACTCTCGTAAAATGGCCTAGGCTGTTCTACATCTTCATGTCTTGACAAACACGTTTATGTAAACTTCTCTATCGACGTGTATAAATACAGTAGGCTATTTATAAGCACAATGATATAGTTATGTTTGATACATTTTATGTTTAATAATCTCACGTGTTTTTCCTGCAGACATCCTCAAAAAAGGTGGTAATGCTGCAGATGCTGCTGTTGCTGTGGCTGCAGCTTTGAATGTGATAGAACCCTGTAGCACTGGTTTAGGAGGGGACTGCTTTTGTCTGTACTTTGATGCACAAACTGGACATGTGCGTGGACTGAATGGAAGGTAATTGAGGCATAAGAAGGCTCCAGTGGACTGTATTGTTTGATATGAATGTGGAACAGGGAATCAATTTTCTCTTTCATGACATGTGCATTTAATCTTATGCACACTTACACCCACAAACAAATTGTCTGAACAAATTGGAACCCAATTACCCTCTATTGCATTGTAACATTAACTATTCAACTTCCTATTCATGGTCATCATGCACAGCACAACTTCATATGGCGACATGGGCATGACAGTGAGTCTCTCCTCTCTGTGTGCAGTGGCCGCTCGCCCAAGGCCCAGACTCTGGAGCTGATGCAGAGCAGGGGCTTCAAGAAGGGCAGCCCCCCTCCGGCCTTCCACGCCCTAAACATTACCGTCCCGGGAGCTGCCGCTTGCTGGTGTGACACCATCCAGCAGTTTGGGAGCAAAAAGGTACCTCTGTCTCTGTTTGCTCACATTAACTACTTCCATCCTTTTCGTTTTGTTTGTTTGTTTATTTTCTTTTTTTATTAATATTTCAAAACCCCCTTTTTAATGGTGTTAGTAATTCCAAACAAAAACCAGGCATTGGAATTTTTGAACCACTGTATTTGAAAGCATATATTCAGGGAAATGTATTATACTATTTTTGTTAAGCAATGTCTTATTTTTTACAGGGTGTGGGTGAAAGAAGACATGTCATTAATCATCATATAGATTCTTTTTACCCTGACTTCAGTGCAACACCCACGGTTATGTCAGAGAATGCTGATTCCCAGATTTCCATACTGATACTACACCTATCTTTTCAGATACGATGTGTGATTAATATCTTTGGGACAACCCTTTGTGGGTGTTTTCTGTGTTTCGACCACAGTAAAAAGTTAGGGTGTGTGTGTTGAGTGGGTGTATGGAATAATATGTGTGTTTTTACAGTTTCACTTAATAGGCTGTGACAGGCTGTTGGACATCCTGAAGCTCTTAAGGTCAGGGTGTATTATTCACAAGGCTGTGATTGGACCTGTGGATCCACTCGCAGTGACAATGGTGTAATTTGCCGGGGGAAGGTCTCCTCCCGTGTGTGTTTAGATCCATGGCCGCGTTAGCAGTGAAGAACGTGCTGTCTCCCTGGTGTGGTTACCAGTGGAATGTGTGTGTTTGAATGAAACACCCCTCCTCAGCAAGGACAAATGAGAATGCCTTGCTGTGGGATAACCCCTTATTTTTAGGTTTATTCACTCTTTGGTCTGACTCATTTCCCTGCATTGCTCCATCTCCAGAAATGGATATGGCATTGTGCCATTTTTGTTTGTTTCCCCCTTTACTTGATACTGTAGCTGTGTGACCGTACAGAGGTGGTAGCACTTCTCTGTGAAGCCCCAGTAGTTCATGATAGAAAGAGAAGATTAAACGGTAGAACATATCTTTTGATATGATCATTGTGTGAAAAATGTATTAGTTGAAATGTCTGCACATAGGACTCAGTGGAATATGAAGTCAGGGAATGCTGTTTTATGAAAAAAAACTTTTATACAAAATGATTAATCTATCTGAGTACCTTTGGGTGGGTCACTCAGGAAGTGATATGAGTTTTTGGTCTGTGTGTTAAATCCGGTAGCTCTCTCTGGCTGATATCCTGGAGCCAGCGTGCGATTTGGCCATCGGGGGATTCCCAGTCGCCGAGGTCACTGCATACCACTGGGCCAAGTGGACAAAGGCGATGAGGGACGCTGGCAGGGAACTGGGTGGCGACTTCCTCCCCAACAACCAGCCACCCAAACATGGCCAGGTGGTCACCAATCCAGGTCTGGCTCAGACCTTCCAGGTAACGTTGAGTTGATTGTGATTACAGAACTAATAAACATGTAATACCCATAGTAAAATGGAGAAATTGGATGACCTATTACTTGATGTTTCTGACTGTTATTTTTATTCTCATTTGATATTTTCTCTTATTCATTTTAAAATGTATTTTAAACGTATATTTAGTTAGGACAGTTGAAGAGTGGCACTAAGTGAACAGGAGAGAGATGGGGTGGGATTGGGAAGTAACTGCAGGTCAGCTTTAAACCCGGGTCCCCGTGGACACTTGGACCTGAATGTGGCATGGACGTCGCACCCACTTGCCCCACAACAACCCTGATATTATTCACTCTTGATTGTTATTAGGCAACATAATGTATGGAGAAAGTAGATCATCAGTGGGCAACCTGTCATGGTCATCCTATCAGAGCTTTAGGAGGGAACCCCTTCATGTTATTGCCCACCAATGTTGCTCATGAAATTGGCTTCATCGAAAGAGACAGGACTACCTGAATATGATTATTATGCTGCCTTGTTGTTTACAAACACACTTTGAGTTCAATTGGACTGCTAAAAGTGTACACTCTCATTCTCTTCTCTTGAATATCTAGAGTGACATGCTAATATGTAGTTGTTGTAGCATTACATTACACCATCATTTAGGAATAATATTTGTATTGTATGTTGATGGTTGATGGTAGGCAGTTGATGGCATGTTACTGCCTGCAAAGTACTAACATTTATCCTGGTCCAGTCTATTGTAAAAAGATCTTGAGCTTTCAGGAGGTATGGTACACGCCATCTTCCCATAACACAAACTTTGGCAGTACGTCCTTATGACTAATGCTGTAGGTCATTGTGTCTGAGAGGTAGGCTGCACCGGACACATTAAGTAAACTAAAGTGTTCCGTTCACATTGTGTCTGCTGCAACAATTAACTTCCACTGTAATCCAGTGGATCTGGCTACTCCAGATGTGATAGCTGCATGTACGTCTGGAAATATTAGACCAATCTAGACTACAAACGGAGCTCTTCAGTTGCGGAAGCAAAACAAAAGAAACAATTAAAGACATTTCAAGATGTGTGGCTGGTTTCTGGTGGTATACATATCCAATGTTTCCATGTCTCATTTTCAGAAAGCTATGCTGTAGTTACACAGCTGTAGCATGGTAGTACCTTATGGAGCAGGCCTGGCTCAGAGTTAGGCGAATGTCTACTGAAGTAGACATCTGAGTTATCTCAAAGAATGGAAATCGATGCTTGCGACCCACGCATGATAAAACAAACAGTCTGTTACTCAGTGGATTAGTAACCGGTTTCTATGGCACCTGTTCCCCTATTCATTTACCATGAGCTTCTAGAGCGTTTGCTTTCAACGTCAGTCGCGAATGATGCATGGCAGTTGTAATAGCCAAGCCTGCAGCCCTTAGAGATAATGTTACCGATCGATACAGACAGTGGCTCCTGTGTTGTCAGGGGAGGGTTTGCATAATACACAGAGACCCCTTTATGTTATCATAGCAGGGATAATTTGAACAACATACATACATACATTTCTATAACATGCAGAGTATGCAAAAATAAATATGTGTATTCAGGCATGAGGGACATAAAGGGAATTCTGCACGTGTGTTAGCATTGCTTTTGTCCATGTCTGTGTAATGTAAATGTACAAAGAACAGTATGGCCTCTTTCCCACGCAAAGGTTTGCTTTGACTGTACAGTGTCTTTGCATTCTGCTGAATGCGTAGGAGATTGCTCGCCGAGGGAAAGCTGGTTTCTATGAAGGCCGGATAGCGGAGGCCATAGTGGAGGTGGTGCGAGAGAACGGCGGTGTAATGAGCCTGGAGGACCTCAGGAAGCACACCAGCACGCAGATCACACCCATCTCCACCGAGTACAAGGTGCACCTGCTGCCCGGGGCTTCGCCTCATTCTTACACCCCTCTCACATGCTGACAATCCCATCAGATTAGCTAAGCATCAATCATGTCAGATAGTATTGACGGCTCTGGTGTTTGTTAAGATGTATTGGCCACATTTAGTGAAAGAGTAGTCAAAGATTTAATTTCTTATGTCTGAATATATTATCTGACTATATATTATATAATAATGTATGTATAACTATAGTTTAGAAAACTAAATTCTATATTTATATTTGAGATTACATCACATAAATGATCTGTTTATTTATTGGCTTCTCTCTGTGTTTACATACTATTACTTCACCATTTTGTCAGACAGTGAGACTTTGGGAGGTTCCGCCAAATGGACAAGGGATGGCAGCTCTTATTGCCCTTAATATTTTGGAAAATTTCCCTCTAAAAGGTGCTACTTTTGAAATATGCCACCATCACAATATGCTCATTCTGGTTATTGATGAGAAGAAATAGAACCATTTATAGAGGTCTAATTGTATTGTAGTTAAGCTGAGAAACATATTATCTGAAAAAACAAAGTCTGTTATGCAATTTACTGTTTGAATTTGAGAAGACAGCAAAATGATGGCCTGCTCACACACACACAGGAATGGATCACAACAGTGCAGACTACCTCCACCTTCTAGTGGAGGCCTTCAAGCTGAGCCTGGCAGACACCACCCACTTCAATGCAGACCCTGCCCAGGCCAACGTGCCACTGGAGGGATTGCTGGCCAAAGACTACAGTCAGCAACGCGCCCGGCTCATTCAGATGGACAGGTGATGTGTAGCGTGCGCTGATCAGCTGAGTGGCTCTCCACTCCAGGCATGAATTCAACATGAGAGCTTTTCACCATAAGCAAGTGGGTGACACGTGTTGTTAAACAACACAAAGCCATTAGAAAGCAAGCAGGGACACCCCTGATAAAGCTTTTTTGATTAATAGAAGCCCAGCATCAACTTATTGGAGGGCGTGTTCTGCTAAAACGTCACAGATGCACCTTTAGTTCGATGGGAGAGATTGGCCACCCCCTTTTCATTTTAAAGAAGTGAGTGTAGCATTAAAGGTGAATGAGTATTAATTACCCATTACAATTACCCGTCCCATGAATGACTAAAATATCTTAGAGGAGTGTACGCTGCACATGGGATCTCAAGAAAACACCGCCAGCGCATGAGGTGCAGCTTAGCGTCAGTCCCACCTTGCCAATACTCTCTGCCAGAGCCTAGTACCAGCCAGTGTCGGGCACAGTGTGCTTACTTTAGATATGACTGTTTACCCAACCCCTCCCGAGGCAGAGGAACTACCATCACACACCCCCTCCACCCAACCCTCCTGAGCCCAGGCTGTCTGTGTTTGAGAGCCATCAAAAAGAGAGAGAGAGAGAGAGAGAGAGAGAGAGAGAGAGAGAGAGAGAGAGAGAGAGAGATAGGAGGGGGTGCGGTTTATTGATCCGTCTGACTGTAGACTTTAGACTCTGAGGTTTCCATCACAAATAGCCCAACCTTATTCTTTCAGCCAACTTAACCATCTAAAATGTTTCAGTGCGGTTTGAAGGCCTACATTCTCTGGAAGGTTACAGTGATAAAATAAAACATTATGGCCCATATTTGATATTCTCTAATACATGACGACTGGAAATCATTCTGGTATATCCCTTGGAACTGAAATTATACAACTTTAGGGAAAAATCTTGCCCCACATCTCTGAGCGGCTCGTTAAAAGCCCTCACGTGTGTACCTCCACAGAGCCAGGGCTGGTAAAGAGCCCGGGACCCCCAGAGGAAGTGAAACGGTGTATTTCTCTGTGGTGGACGCGGAGGGCAACGCCTGCTCCTTCGTCAACAGCAACTACATGGGCTTTGGGACGGGGCTGGTGCCAAAAGGCTGTGGGGTTTCTCTCCACGTAAGTCTCCCACTCCTGTCAATGCCATTGTTTGAGGCCTAGTGTTGGTTCAAAGTAGCGATTTTATTTTGGAGTTTTATAGTATTTATAGTGTTTTGGGTTGGGAGAGAATAAATAACATATTTGATGTTGTGCTTCAGCGGATCATGTGATCCTGTAACAGATGTTCACAGTCTTTGACAAGGATGTACCTTTATTGGTGTATTCATTGGGCTTCCCTTTCATAGTTAATGATTAACAGCCTTGGCTGGTCATTAACATGTTCTATCCATTTTGACATTTGAATGACTTCTTTGTTTATTTTGTGTAACTGTTTTCACAAGGCGCATACCTGTAGTAAATCCATTAAATCAACCCCACAGAATACACCCAAACCTTAAAATGGAAGTGCTTTGTTTTCACCATCTCTTAAAGAGGACGCCCAGCGAGCATGCAAAAGAGCATAAGACTGTGGTGTGGGGCCACTTCCTGTTTTCTCAACATGAAATATTGCCAGTCGTCCAGTCCTCCAGTGACCTTCCCCCTCCCCTCACTGACCACTCTTCACCCCTGCCCCTCCTCCTCCTCCTCCTCCTCCTCCTCCCTTCCCGTTTGCAGAACAGAGGCGCTCACTTCTCCCTGGATGCCAATCACGCCAACTGCATGGGCCCTGAGAAGAGGCCCTACCAGACCATCATCCCAGCCCTGCTGACCGAGGCCGGCTCCAACAGACTGCTCTGCTCGTTTGGGGTGATGGGAGCCTTCATGCAGCCCCAGGGGCATGTTCAGGTGCAGGGGCGCAGCTCTGGCTTTCTTCCAGTGGGTGGCGCTGCAGAAAGAGTCACGCTACTGTTTTTGATAGGCAGCCTAGTTGATAGAGAATAAAGCAAGTGTCCCCTCCCATACCCGGTTAAAAACAGAAATAAAATAAAATAAATGAGAATGGAAGTAATGAAATTCTGCAGAGAAAGATATATGTATGTATAGATGACGTATATCTCAAGTACAGTAGTGCTAGAGATTTCCCTATAATTGCAAGCTGTGTACAATGTGGTAGTACCGCTTTGCTAAGCATCTTTATTTAAATGTGGCACCTAGTGAGAGACCTGATGACATTTTTCACCATATTTGCATGAATTGCAGGTGCAATGAAGAATACAGCATATTGGAAATATTAGGCTAGACAGGATGTGTGCCTCACTAGGGTACACTCAGAGTGAAATCTCAATCCATACCAGTAATTCATTCTTACTCTTCAATGAAGACCAATATAACTTTTTATTTTGCTCCCATAAAATGTGCAGCAATAAGAACGCTGAGTGCCGCTGCTTCCCCCACACTCCTCATGTGCTGTGTATGGGGCACCAGCTGTTTTAGGGGATATCCAGTTGTCCATAATAAACAGGAGGAGCTTTAATGCAAACCGCTGATCACGTTTACAATATCAAAATGCACCAACACCTTATGTGTTGCTGCTTGTATACCAAATGTGTTGCTGCTTTTATACTAGATTATTTTTATTCACCCATACTAAAACATAGACCTCTGTTTTGGCTCTGCAAGAGCTTGCTAAAGATGCTACATTGGCCTCTGGTGCATGCATCATCCGAGCAGCTACATGTAAACCCTGTGGAATGGAAATCATTTTTGTCTCGGTTTTGATGAATGATGAACGGACCATTTCAATACCCAGCCTAAATATAAGGTTTTAATTGGGCTTGTAAAATTGCAATTGAGTGTAAATGTTATGAATCAAAGTTGAATATATACTATTGTAACATCAGAGAACACAGTACAATACTCGATTCATCCTTTCTGTGTCCTCTTTAAACAAACTTGTATGTTGTATGTGTCCACAGGTGTTGCTCAACATGCTGGAGTTTGGGATGAACCCCCAGCAGGCCCTAGACGCCCCACGTGTGTTTGTCCAGTACGATGAAGCCTGTAAGTCCTGCTTGGGCCCAGACCCAGAACAATCGAGCCTGCTGGACCAACGGTCGTCCGGGGCGGGTGGTGGTGGTGGGAGTTTGATGGCCATTGTTTTCAGCGCACATGCAGGTCCTGTGACAGACGCTGGGCAGATAGGCTAGTCCAAATCCCTTCCTCACGTGCCAGAGTCTCCGGAGTGCAGTGCGGCTGGGTCCCCTGCCAGAGTAGCGTTAACCCTCTGGTGCCTCTCAAACTCACGTGATTCATATCTGAGATCGCTAGTTACTGTAAAAAAGACAAGGATGGATCACACCATGTGAAAAAAGGTCATGTCATGCATCTGTTGTAAACTTAAATAGATGTTAACAGTGATGTGGTTTTTAGCCGAAACCAGGAAGTCCTCCTGCAGCACAGTGCTGGTTAAAGAGACTTGCAACAGTGTGTTTTGTCTGTGGGCTTTCAGTAATACGGATTTGGAGATTTGATTAGAGGCCTAGACGCCTCATACAAGCCGTGTTTACACTCCTACTCCAGCTTGTTTACCGTTTCTCAGGTCTCTGTGCACATACTAATCAGGGCGCATCTATGTATACAGCATGATCTGTGAGGTACAGTATATACACTGAGACGTCGAGCATAGCAGATGGACTATCTGTAGCATTTTGTGTTAGACTTTTCTTTTCATTTTTACGAAGTGCAGCATTCTCCAGCAGGGGCTATACAGTACTGTGTTGGCCTTCAGTCTCTCTAATAATGTGACATTATTTGTAATAATGTTGATATGATTTGACATAGGTAGCCAAGTCACTGGATGTGGTGTATTTTACCCTTTGTATGTTGATATTACTGTTACCTTGTTTATATGTATGTGTGTGTGTGTGTGTGTGTGCGTACGTGTGCGCGCGCGCGTGTGTGTGTGTGTGTGCACGCGTGTGTGCGTCCGTGTGTGTGTGTGTGTGTGTGTGCATGCGTGCGTGCCTACGTGTGTGTTTGTGTGTGTGTGTCTTGTGTGTATGTGTGTGTGTGTCTTTCAGCCCAGCACTGGCAGCTGAGCGTGGAGGCCGGTGTGGAGGAGGGCGTGGCCGAGGAGCTGAAGAGGCGGGGCCACGCTGTGCGCGGGCCAGTAGCGGGCCACGACCGGGCCCAGTTCGGCAGGGGTCAGGTCATCAGCGTCGGAGCCTGGTGGGACCCTGCCGCCCAGCCCTCTGACCCCTCTCCCAGAGTGCTCTGGGCCGGCTCCGACCCCAGGGCTGACGGCTGCGCCGTGGGCTTCTAGATTTGCGTTCACATGGAGAGGCTTAACCCTGGAGAGTTTATGCTCCAGAGAGGTCATGTGCACCAACAATATGCTCCACAGTGCTGGTCATCCATGCTCTGCACCCAACTGTGTGCATTTTGTGACCTTTATAAGGAATGAATGGGATGTGTACCGGTAGTTACGCTGCAGTATTATACACTAAATTACAGACACTTTTGTAAAAGAATCATAACATTTTAAATAAAAGTACTGAATAAACTGATAAAGAAATTAAGTTTTAGGAGAAAAAGTCAGATCATTTGTATTCTGTGTGGTGATCAAGTTTGATGTTAGACTTTTCAAAGCTATTTTTAAGTATAATGATCCATTTATCAAATGTACTTTTACAATGGAATATAAATGATTTCATACGACAAATGTTGGTTATGTCTTTCTCTGAATGGCATGATTTCTCAAGAACCCATGCATAATCTTCCCTGCTATTTTTGAGATGACATTTAAAAAGAAAGATTCTTTGAAGACAAATAAAGCAATTCATGCCCATCTATACAGTATTTGTCAGAATACATGAATGGGGATGTTATTCAGATAACTGATGAAAGGACATATTGTTATGGATGACCAACTTTTTCCGTACTAAATTTTCTTTTGTTAGTCCCCAGTGACTGAATGACGTTCATAATCTTAGGATGTGGTCAACTAGAAAACTCTGTAGTATTGTTGAGCCACCTCCCCTTGAAATATACCTACTGTATGTAAATCACTATTGATCTGAATGGCTCTTGCCAAACATTAGTCTACACTTTGGAATTTCACTATGAATACCCAGATTGGGAAAAAGTCGAGGGATGGGGGCTGGAACGCCAGAACCTTACGTCCCCTCTGACTCATTCCCATTCTGCAGTTTTCCTTTTCATTCTTCCGTTTTTTCCCCCCTCTGACGGACGCAGACAAAAGCCAAGCCCAAGCTTGGACTCAACCACTGGAAAACCATATCTTTTCCAAACACTTTATCAGCTTCACCCAGGTCCCCTGTTGACTAATGGTGCTCCCTGGGAGTTTCGTTCCTGTCAGTCTTGGCCGCTGTTATGGTGCTGGTGATGCTGATGCTCTAACAGGGGGCAGCGACCTGCAACAGACACGCACTACAGGCTAGAAGCACACCCTCCCCACTTTATCTTCTGGTATTTATAGACAGCAAGGGTTAACGCCCGACTCTCAACTTTCAACCACACACATGAGGAGGCATTCATGCAAGGCATGCAAGTGATCCTCTCAATGTTTCCACTCAACCATTCTGTTTTACCTAAAGTGCAAATCTCATGAGGTCATTTTTCTTGCATATTCCATACTGGTGTACAGACGTTCAGCCTGCTCACTGTCAGTCACACTGTATCTACACTTGAGTCAGACTACTGTATGTCGCATATAAACAACACTTCCACTCAAGGCTCCTGCTCTTGCCTGCATTGTACTGTGGATTTTTTTTTTTATCGTATTATGGACTTTTTTTCCCATGGGTCACAGGCATAGTCCTGTTGTTCAAATCCTCTCGGCCAAATACGTTTTGTCAGCAATTACAATGAAAGCCAGCTGTATTTTTCAAGGAAAGTGAATAAACATTTGGGGGGGCTTACGTAACCCATTCAGCCGGGCCGAGTTTTTTGCTCATTAGCCAGGGCCTCTCTTCATTATGCCGGCTTACTTGCGGAGGGTAATCCAGGCTCACAGCCACTTGAGCAAACCAGGCCCTCTGGACATTCCATTCCACTCAATACCAATCTGTTTGTCAATAAAACAGTGAACGTGGAGCTTGTTCGACTACAACCTACATCATGTCATAACTTGGCTGCTTTGTAACCATCTTATATTACAAACCATCTATCGGGACACACAGGAGCCGAGGCTGGAGGAATCACCTCCGTTCGGTGTGTGATGAGTGACAGTCTGATGCCATCTTCTGTTGTGTTGGAGAAGTGTGTCCACTCCATGGCTTGATGTTCATCGGTCAGCTGGGCTGCTTCATGGTCATAACACATTGAAGTTGCTTTGAAAAGAAATGCCTTTAGACTCAGACACTGACAAGATACTAGTATGCATGTACGCACATGTTCTTTTGGAGGGTGTGTGTCTCCACTATTGACTTACCCTGGATTGTATGAATTAGGCTCAAAAACAGTGCAGTACCACACATAAGTGTCACGTGAAAGATATTTTTGATAAATAATAAAGGCGAAGTATAATGTAAATCAGAAACCAGACATTGGCTGCAACTTGCCCTGCCTGTTGTGAGAGTGCCATGATGGGTGAGGGTGCTATACAGTACAGTATGGAAATGCTGTGTCTCTGTGAGCACCCCGAGGGGTTGTGGGAAAGCACATGCTCTGTGCTCTGTCACTGTGCCCTGGGGATACATCCTCTCTGCTTGAATGCTTCCTCTCTTTCACTCTACCCTCCCTAAAGCCCCCCTTCTCTGCCCCTCTCGTGTTCCTCTCTCTCTCTCCCTCCCTCCCACCCGCTCTCTTTCTCAATCCTGCGGTCCCCACCCTTCTCTCCTCTCTGTGGAAAGAGTCACACTGGAGCCTCTCAACCCTCTTCCGCCTGTGGGGGTCACTCTGCCTAGAATGGAACCTGTTGCGTCATATCCCTAGTCCCTCAGTCTAAGACCCAGGAGGTGGAGGGTCCACTTAAAAACCTAGCACGCTCTCCTCTGCCCTCGCAGTTTCCTTCCTGGATTACAGCAGTGGACAGACCCTGGGAGGGCCCTTGCTTCTCTCTCCTCTCCTCTCCTCCTTTCTTCTCTCCTCTCACTCACTCTCGCTCTTTCTCTCTCTCGGCCGCACTCAAGAGCGATGTGCTCCTTCGGTTTCGCCCGGTCCATGGGCTTTGCGCTCATCCCCTTGGCGATCTGCTGCATTGTGGCCAACGTTCTGCTGTTTTTCCCCGGTGGGGCCCTCAACTACGTGGAGGATGACCATGTCTCCCTCTACCCGTGGCTCTTCATGGGTGTCGGTGGAGGAGGTGTTGCGGTGAGTGGACAACTGTTTTATCCGTGTTAATCACATACTAGTGTAGAATTGGATCTGTGAGTGGTTAGTTTTACTGTGCTGTCGGAACAAGGCTGCTCACTCTAAACACACTAAATTGAGACCATCCTTGAGTATCAGTGACCTTTAGTTTTTTTTTTTTCTTTTTTTAGAGAGTCATGTGTTTTCATGTGTTAACCCTGAGGAGACTGTGTCTACTGCCTAGGTCCTATCAAATGATACAATTGAATGTGAAGCAAATCTGGTAACACTTTACTTGAAGGTATCTACATAAGACATTACACTGTCATGACACATGAACCCTAACCCTATACCGAATGACATGTAATGACAGAAGCGTTATACCATAAACTTTTAGGTCTTGTTTATAATGTTTATGACATGTTCATGACAGTGTCTTGTCACTGTTATGTAGATACCTTCAAGTGAAGTGTAACCTTAAATCTTAATGTGTAATATTAACTTATCAATATTAATAAATTAGTCTCACTTTTCTGTGTGATTACTAAAGGATTTATAGTACCTTGATAGTTCTCCATGAACTTTTTCCAACTTCAAATAATGTTCTAAATGTGTAGACCTCACAGATATGTATATAATATAACAAAAGTTCTCATATTTTTCAAGAAAAGAAACAGTTGACCCAGGATTCTTGGCATTTGACCATAAAACTGTGTTGAAGAGCCCAAGATAGTGGAAACACTAACTAGCATGATAGTGTCTCATGACACTGGTGTCACCGAGAGAGGATGTTTGTGATGGATGTGTTTCCTTTGGATGAGATCATAAACTGGTCTGTTAGTGTGAGTTTCTAAGAGGGAAGAGCTGTGACCTAAACATCCTCTCTCTCTCTGCCTCCCCTCCCCTCCCCTCTATTTCTCTTTCTGTGTCTGTCTTTCCATGGTCCTTTTTTCTGCTTTTTGTCTTTCACCCTTGTGATGTCTTCCTGTTTCTCATTGTTGCTCTTCCTTTCATTTCCCATCTGCCTTTCCCTCCCTCCCTCTCTCTATATATCTGTCTCTCTCTCTCTCTCTCTGTAGGTCTTCCTGCCTGCAGCTGTATTCCTGAGCATGGGGAAATGTGCTGCCAGCTGTGTCACGGAAAGTTGTGCTGTGAGTAGTACTTATTTACTTCAGTGTGTGTGTGTGTGTGTGTGTGTGTGTGTGTGTGTGTGTGTGTGTCGTATGTGTGTGTGTTTGTTTGTGTCTGTGTTTGTTTATGTGAGTGTATGGGTATGTAAATGTGTTTCTGTGTCTGTACCTCTCTCTGTATGTGCGTGGGTGTTTGTTTGTTGGGCAGGTATTAGTATATAAACTGGGGTCCTGGCCTGGAAGTCGCCTGTGCCTGCCCTGGATGAGCTTGGCTGCTCCAACCATCCCTACTTCCTAGACCCTACAGTTCTGCATAACACTCCACCATAATCCCTGAACAAATCACAAATGCAATGTAGGCTATGGGTTTGTCAATTAGCAAATAAAACTTGTAAAATAGTAAAATCTCTATTATTTTGTAGCCTATCAGAAATAATAGCTAAGCCTTGATGGCTTATCACCTTAGAGGAGGCTAAATGCTTGGAACAGGTTTAAGTGGCACAGTTTACTTCACGTTTGCACTAATCACAGTCATCTGATGACAAATGTACTTGGCTACGGAACCCTGTGGTGCATACCCAGAAAACGTGCACTCATTTGACTAAAACGTGAACTAATTTAAACGTGCCCTCATAGTGTGCACACGTTTCACTTAATAGTGGGTTCATAATACTAAATTGTGCTCTCAATTAAGTCAATTGTGTGCACATTTTACTAATAGTGCACTCATTTCGCACAATTTAGTACATTGTGCACACTATATAGTAAAATGTGTGCACAATTGACTAAATTGAGCGCATATTTTAATAAAATGAGACTACAATTTAGTAAAACGAGAGCGCAATGTAGTAAAAGGGGCACACAATATACTCATTTGAGTGCACAATCTAATCAAATGAGACCACAATTTAGTAAAATAAACGCACATTCTTTCGATATAAAAAAAAACATCTTACGACACTTCCTGGGCTCTGTACTTGGCCTTTGTCTGTAGATTTATTTTCAGACACTATTTAGAAAACGACTCGTTCCACTGTCAACAGCGCTCTCTTCTCTCCATACGCATCTCAGTTCTAAACATAAGCCTATATTCGAGTCTCTCTTGCCGTCTTCTCTCCATACGCATCTCAGTTCTAAACATAAGCCTATATTCGAGTCTCTCTTGCCGTCTTCTCTCCATACGCATCTCAGTTCTAAACATAAGCCTGTATTCAAGTCTCTCTTGCCGTCTCTCTCCGTCCTTGTGCACAGGCCTCACCATTATACAACAATAGTTTATGTTGCTTAAATACAGTGAAGCTACTCAGATACTATGTAGACAAGAAGACATTGTAGACAAGTAGGGTCTAGACATTCTAGGCCCAGTGTCTATTAAAGTTGCTCTAAGCAATGTCGGGTGACTTTACTTCTGTTGATGCTCAAACAAAATGGAGAGCTAGCTCACTACTCCCTCTCCCTCACTCCTGCAAATAGACCTCTGAAGTTAGCCTACAAAAAAGAACCAAAGCTACCATCTTTGCCCATATAAGGAGATCCAGGTGTTAATTGAAGCTAACTACCTATGGGAAGTTGCATTGCAAGTTAGCTCTGGGGTAGCTCAACGTATCAAAGATTACAGAAGACACTCAAAGGTAGAGGACAAAAGTGTGTTTCAGAGAAAAATGTCTGCATTTAACAGGTGCGATAATTCAAGGCCCCCATGTTATTTCCCCCTAGGAAAAATCGAAAGAAACCGGATATCAAAGATCGCAGCTTTTTTGTCGCCGAACTTTAAAGGCCTACAAAACTCCTAAAAGACCTATTAAACTCTCCTAAACGTGCATCATGTTGGTGATTGGCTGAAAATATTTGTTATGTTTTTATGGTCCAGGGGGGTATTTCAAGTACGTGGTTTAGAGACAAACCTGGGTAAGTTGACTAAAACAATCCCATAGGGTTCTTGTTGTAGAAAGTTTACCATTACTCTGAGTTAACTTACCCAGGGTTGTCACTAAACCACTTGGAATAACCCCCAGGCTGGACAAGGTTGTTTTTGTTGCCATTTTGGAACCTGGGTTGTTTACAGAGACCACGTAAACCACGTAACATCGCTTAGAGCACATTTAATGGCCTATCATAAACTAACGTGATCAATTCAATACGTTCCTGCAACAGTCAACAGTGGATCAATTTGTGCCCTCCTTGGTAAAATAAAATGTCTGTCCATGATGTCTGCAGCCGGCTCTGTATCTGTCCCCAGTTAGCTCCTCCATCTAACCCTCTCCCATGACCCAGCCTCTCTGGTGAAGAAGCCTCAGCTACACAAGCCCACATGGAGCTGTGCGAGGGTTTCAGGGCCACCCGTGGCCCTCATGCATTTTGCCACCTGGGGCCTGCGTTGATCCCAGCCCATCCAGACTGACCTCCGCTCTGCTTTTGTTTTCTCGTGACACAGATGTGCGGCTCAGTGCTGGCCTCGCTCGTTGGATTGGCCGGCTCGGGATATTGCTTTGTCGTGTCGGCCTTGGCTTTGCTTAAAGGCCCCTACTGCTTCACCAGCCTGGGATGGTCATACCCCTTTGAGAAAGACTCTGGAAGGTATGTGTGCTCAGCGCTCAGAGGGCATCTATTTTATAATCGGTTATTCTTGGGGCACCTCTGCATGGAGCCTGAGAAGTGTCATTGCAAGATCATTTTTTATATCGACAGAATATGCTCCCACTTCTCTAAATTGTGGTCTCATTTTATTAGATGGTATGCATAATTTAGTAAATTGTGCACACGATTTACTAAACTGTGCTCATTTCACAAATATTAAAATGAGAGTGCAATTTAGTAAATCGTGTGCACATTTTACTAAATTATGCACATACAGTAGTTTACTAAATTGATAGCACAATCTAGTAAATTGAGAACACAGTCTAGTAAAATGAACACACATTCTTACAGGTTACTTCCCACAGGTTATACACAACATATATTTTGCAATGGCACCTCCAGGATTCTGTACATCTGTGAAATTTGTCACATTAAATACTGTGTGTGTGTGTGTGTGTGTGTGTGTGTGTGTGTGTGTGTGTGTTCTTCCCTGCACAGCTACTTGCTCAACAGGGATACGTGGGCTGTGTGCATCCAGCCTGCGAACATTGTGGAATGGGACGTCACTCTGCTGTCTGTCCTGCTGGGTCTTAGTGTCCTGGAGTTCATCATCTTGTTTCTGCAGCTGGTGAACGGGGTGGTGAACGCTGTGTGCCGACCCTGTTGCTACAAGCAAGAGTACAGCCTCAACGCCTGAGCAAAGGCCTGAGCTCAAATCCACTGCCCTCTCAGCCAGCCGTTGTCTCCGAGGACGTGGAGGCCAGGGGGATCCATACGATTTAATGAGCCACTCTTCTCTGGTTCTCAGAGTTCTCATGTAAGCTTGTGACCCATAGCTCTTATCCCAGCTGTTTCTTGGACATTTGGATCCCCCCTACCCCCCAACGCAGATGAACTTGCCGACATCAAGGCTAAATGCAAATGAGATGTATATGGATGACTTCTCAATAATTATCAGCCTCTTAGACAGGCATCCCCTTCCGGTTTGAGAGGGGGGTTATTTTTTCAGTATTCACTCCAATTCATCTTATTAGGAACTAATGTAGATGTCTTTCTGGTGAATTTCATGGAGATGCTGTTTTTCCCCCAAGACAAACTGAAGCATATTTATCTTGTGATATCCACAGATCATTTTATCCACGCACGTCTTTTTTGTAAGATATTCTGTTTGTTTTGTATTCTTGTTTCTCATTTTTAAAAGTCAAAAAAATGTATTGTAACTTATTTTTTAAATTTTGATGTTAGATATCATGTTGAAATGTACAATATTTTTATAATGTTTATGCTGTCCAATTAAATAAATATTTTCAATCTTTACATACAATTCAAATTATGAACTGTCAACTTTGAATTCCAGCAACTTACTAAATAGCTTAGCCTACAGTTAACCAAATAGTTGAATATGTACAAAATCACACAAATTCGTACTTGCCATTTTATGTCAAAACAACAGTTCTGTCACCAAATAGAGTCATGTGGCTTTGCAAAGCACTGACTCTGAGATGTTGTTTAAAAAAGTCTGTTTTCAAATAATTTCCCAGCATGAGGCAAAATCAATGCGGTTCTGGAATGTCTCATCTTACACAACAGGCCCAGCTGGCAAAGTGCACAGAGTTGCACTCTGAGTAACATATTTAACAGTAAAAAAAAATGGTCAGGCTTTTGAGAGTAGATTTGACATCAATGGGATATCAAGTGTGTTGTTAGGCCTTATTCAGATACATTCATTCAATTATTTCAAACTTATTTATTAAATACACCTATTTAAATTGTGTTTGGACCTAAGGTCAGTGAAGCACAATAAAGAATAATCAAGCCACTGCTGTAGAAATGCACAAATGAATGCTGAGAATGCTAAGGTTAATACACATTTTCTACCTTGGACTTTGTGACTGCTATTAAAGTAATCCATGGTTCACAGGACCATTGTGTGAAGGCTGTGAAAGGTCTTATGTGGGATTGCAACAAGCTTTTGAGTTAGGCAAGGGGGAGCTTTCCCGCAAATAAGGGCTGAAAAGAGGGTCACGGGTTTGACTTTGGCAAAATTTCAGGATCAGGCCGGCGTAGTCCCCCCCCCCCCTCCCCAGCCATTGGTCAGTAGCACGGCCTCTCCGCCAATCTATAAAAGTCATGGTCCAGGTGAGGGGATTGTGCCAAAATGGGGAGGCTGGAGTGGACAGCGCTGGTGCTGCTTCTGGGAGTGGGAGTGGGAGTCGTCTCCGTCTCCGGTGCCAGGAGGGATTATTTCATCGGAATTAAAGAGATTCAATGGGATTACGCCCCCACGGGGATTAACCAGATTCAGAACAAAACCATCAAGGAGGACGAGTAAGTTTTTTTTACAATTACATCTGTAGCCTAATGAGATTTCAGAAATATGTGCATTACACCCATTAGTACATGCTTTCTGGAAGTGTGACATACTTTTCAAATGTATGTAGGTTAAGTCTTGAGGGTTTTTTATTTTTTTATTTTATTTTTTTAAATGTGGCTTAAGAGGGTGGAAGGACCTTAATCTTCATCCTTATCACAAGTTACGGTAACACTTTGTTGACAGGACTTATGAAAGTGTCGCCCATGGCACAGCTCCTGTCACACTGTAGAGTTAGTTACACAGATTGACCTATAATCTGACCCATGGCGAAGTGGGCCACCCAACAATAATCTCTGTATGTGGCTCTAATTGAAAGATTGAGAGTTGCTGTTATATCAGAAGTAAATGGGGTTTTATGAATTCCAGTAAGTTTTTGTCACCAGGACCAATAAATAATAATACATTGCAAAAAATTCACTAGAATACAGTATCTTGAGGAAACCTCAAGGCATTGGATTCACTTCACAAAAGTCATTATCTCTTATCACCTACCAACTAAATGTATTGTATGCCAGTCTGTCACATCGTTAACTTGTAATAACTATTCCTGGTCTCTTCTCAAATTTCTTAATCCTTCAGACATGCGCGCAAGTACCTGGAGAAGGGGGAGACGCGGATCGGGCGCGTCTACAAGAAAGCTGTGTACATGCAGTATACTGACGCCACCTACAGGCAGGAGATTGAGAAGCCCAAGTTTCTGGGGTTCATGGGTCCCCTGATCAGCGCAGAGGAGGATGACACGGTCTATGTTCACCTGAAGAACATGGCCACCAAGACCTACTCTATACACCCACATGGCTTCAGCTACAACAAAACCAGTGAAGGTGTGTGACTCGAGGTCACGGCTATCCTATGCATGCAGGGGTCACAGACTATTGATTTTTTCACATGATTAGCATGATTTCTGAGAATCTGTCATCTGAGAATACGGATACATGATATACAGTATGATACACAGCTATATGACATGAGGAAAAAATATAGTTTATGTAAGGTTTGGTATTTACCCATGATCCAAAGTTGTAAAGTCACAGGTCATGTTCTACTGTATGTTCTTATGTACAAAATATACCTATCATATATATATACACACATATATACATATATATGTATATATACTTGACGTGTACAGTGAAACCTGGAGTGATTTTTCTGGGTCCAGTCATGTGTTATAAACATTGGTCTATGAACTTACATGGATCAATGACATTACATTCTGCAAAAAAAATAATTGTATACTGTTTGAATGCAAATTGAGTTTGAACCTTCCAACTAAATAAATTCCATTTCCGCCTCAGGTGCCCTGTACCCAGATACCACTGGCGTGAGTGAGAAGGCTGATGATGGAATAGCGCCAGGGAAGTCCTACACCTATATCTGGACCTTGGACCCCTCGCATGCCCCTGGCAAAGATGACACCAACTGCCTGACGCGGGCCTACCACTCCCACACCAACGCCCCCAAGGATATTGCCTCAGGGCTTCTAGGACCCATCATCATTTGTAAAAAGGGTACAGCCAGTTCAAAACAAATCCACTTTTAAACTATACAAAAAAACCCCCCAAACAAACAAAAAAAAACAATTGGGATCTTATAAGAACAACATGAACCTCAGACTTAATTTTGCAGTGTGGGAAAATAACACAGCCTATATATTGAAATGATCGATTTCAAAAAGTTAAATACTAATTTCAGATGACGGATTATGTGTGATATTTAGGTACATACATTCTGCCTCAGGTACTCTGGATGTCCATGGTGATAAGAATGCAGACTATCTGTATACATTAATGTTTACTGTCTCTGATGAAAACTTGAGCTGGTATCTGGATGACAACATAAAGACCTACTGCACAACCCCAGCCAAAGTCAACAAGGATGATGAGGAATTCCAAGAGAGCAATAAAAAACCCTGTAAGGCCACTTCATAAAAACACACGCATTTCATGTCAGTTGTCTGTAACACTCAATTCACACAGGTGGATCAGTTTTGTTGCCCTACACTTCATCAATCATACCCTGTCAAATCACAATATCCATGTTAAATTTGACAATACATATGATATCTCCAATCCCTACAACACCATACCCTGTGAAGTAAGGTGTTATTGTGCATGTCTCTTACATTTGTGCATTGAATCCATAATTAGCATTGTTGCCAGTATGTTTGTCCTGAAACCTGCCCAAACCTCATAATCCTTTTTCCGTGTCCAGCAATTAACGGCTACATGTTTGGCAACCTGCCTGGCCTCAGCGTGTGCGTGGGCAACAAGATCCACTGGCACCTCCTGGGCATGGGCAACGAGATGGACGTCCACTCCGTCCACTTCCACGGCCAGATACTGACCCACCTTGGCCACCATGTGGACACCATCAGCCTCTTCCCAGCATCCTTTGTGAACGTGATCATGGAGGCAGACAACCCTGGACAGTGGCTTATGAGCAATGACGTCAATGACTATGAAAAAGGTAGGTGGGACACTCTATGGTTGTGAAAAGTGCCATGTCTACAGTACGTCTCATATAATGGGCATTCAAAAAGCAGGCAAGTTATGGACTTTAGATGGGACGGAACACTGTTTCCATTTTTCACACCAAACGCCCTATTCCCATTGTTAATTTAAAGAGAAAACAACATGTGTATAACTTCATCTCATACTATTTCTGTTCGCAGATGGCATGCAAGCCATTTTTGAGATAAAAAAATGCTTCCCTGAAGTTCACAAGCCCAGACCTCATGGTGACACTCGGCAGTACTATATAGCTGCTGAGGAGTCTATCTGGGACTACGGGCCCACCCAGAAAAACCAGAAGGGATCACCTCTCAGATCAGATGAGTATGTCATGTTTAGTAAAACACAACTATTATTTATAGCGTTCTGGGTACCTATACAAATGCTTTATAAATGTATAAAATGTATAATGTTGTTGTTGTTGTTGTTGTTGTTGTTGTTACTGTTGTTATGAATACTTATGCCATAAAAACAACAGTCTATTGAAAAATAACTTTTCATTTACATGCTTATGGTTATGGTTATGGTTATGAGATTTGGCAGACACTTTTGTCCAAAACAACAGACAAATAAAAACAATACTATACTGAATTTAACAATGAACAATTTAAAAAGTTTAGGATGTGATATAACTTTGTGACATCCTAAACATCCTATAAATACACCATAAGAGTCATACATTTAATGAGCAGAACTCTCTTAACAACTGCAATTACTTCCAGTGATGCTGGAACCTTCTTTGAGACGGCTAATAACCGAATTGGAGGGAAATACAAAAAAGTGAGATATGTGGAATACACAGATGACAAGTTTACAAAACAAAAGGAAAGAAGTGATCAGGAGAAACATCTAGGAATCCTGGGTAAAAGTGCTGCTTTCATAATTCTCTTTCAAATCTCCATTTTTTTGGACTCTTTTGTATTTTTTTTTCAACTGTAATGTCGCACACTGAGAAGTAACTGAATGATGAGTAAGTAAATCACTGAATATATCATTAATAAAAGCAAACTCATTATTCATGTTCTCAGGCCCTGTAATCAGAGCAGAGGAGGAGGACACTATTAAGGTAACATTCAAAAACAAAGCGTCACGGCCATACACCATCCAACCCCATGGAGTCCAGTATGAGATACAGGAGGATGGCACCCTGTACCACAACGTCCTGGAAGGTAAAAAAAAGGACAACTAAAGGCAAACAATGCAACACAATGAAAAAGGAATGAATTAATTGCCATAGTGAATGCTTTACTGGATTTCTGATGTTTATAATACTCTATTTATACCTGACAGAGTCGTACACTGCCAAAAAGCTACGTGAAATCAAGAAACTGCCGAGTAAGTTCAACACATTACACGGATCATTTCTGGACTTGGTGTTCCACAAGTTATATAACCGTGTGTGTGTAAGCAAATTAGGGTACAATTTCTAGCGCTGTAAAAACAAACAAATGTGGGTTCAAAGTCCCCATCAGTTCATTGTCCTTTGGGATGTGGACCCGATTTCCTCAATGATACTGCCATCTAGTGGTGCTCTGATAAAGCAGGATATTAAACTAAAAACATATGTTGCATATGCAATGATACATTATCTGACAGTATTTCAAAACCTATTGCAATGTCCCTTATACTTTCAGAGCATGATCATGTGCACTTAACGCTAATACGCTGTTAGATATTGTACACAACAGACTGTAACTGAGTATACCTTATTCACCTATCCTCCTTCCTATTAGGGATTGTGACACCACCCCCCGCAGCTACGGTCCGCCCAGGCAGCACCTACACATACACCTGGGTAGTCCCCAAAGGGGCGGGGCCCACTGGCGATGATGCCGACTGCATTAATTACCTGTACTACTCAGCAGTGGACCCAGTCAAAGACACCAACTCTGGCCTGGTGGGGCCTCTGCTAGTCTGCAAACACAAAGCCCTCAAGTCAGGAAAACAGGTGAAATATGTCAACTTATATTTATTTATATATACTTACAAAATGGCTAAGATTTGGTTGAATATAATTGGTAACAGAGGGCTTATTCAGTATGTTGTGTGCACATTCATTTCCATAACTACATTCTGAAATGTTAATGCGCTGTTTCAACCACTTTCCCTTCCAGAAAAATGTTGATAAAGAGTTCCACTTATTGGCCAGCATCTTCGATGAGAATTTGAGCTGGTATTTAGATGAAAACATCAAACTATTCTCACAGTCTCCAAATACTGTCAAAAAACATGATGAAGCTTTTCAGGAGTCAAATAAAATGCACTGTGAGTTCTTTCTCAATTTCTAAATATTTGTCACATTTCCTCTGCACTACTTTTACACAGTTACACAGTGTATTGACTTTCAATACAACACACTCTGAGAGGTGATTACTTATTTATATAGTTTACATTCTGTATACTTTACAGTAATTTCCTGTGTATTGTGCATAAGCCGCAGGACAGTGTTTTATGCAAGTTAAAAGACACAAAACCATATCAATACCATATTAACTGCCCCCGTTAATCTCATGGCTGAAGAAATTTAGCAAAATAAATGTCTAAGCCACAACTAATATTTGGGAAATTACGGTAAATTACTTATACTTACTTGATCCTATCCGTACTTGATCCTACTTCAACAGCCATCAATGGGTTCCTGTACGGTAACCTGCCTGGGCTGACCATGTGCAAAGGAGACAAGGTGTCGTGGCATCTCTCTGGCCTGGGCTCTGCACTGGACATCCATGGCCTCTATTTCCAGGGCAACAGGTTCATCTACAAAGGCACTAGGAGAGACGTCCTCAACGTCTTCCCCCACATCTCTCACACAGTGATGATGGAGCCGGACAGCATGGGTAATGGCAGCATCTCGGTTGCCGATTGGCTGTGGTGTATTTGAGCTATTCTAATTGCCTGTGCCATTGTCTTTAAACCAGTAGTTCATTAGCTAATTTGCTTTGTGGTACTCCTGTTAGAAAATGAAATATGACATGTATGAGTCCATGTTAAATAACTACAGGAAAGTTTGAGATCGTGTGTAAGACGGCTGACCATTACAAAGCCGGCATGAGAGCCAACTATGAGGTGGAGAAGTGCAGCATCTGGAACCGGCAGTCGGAGCTAATGATGCAGCAGTCGAAATACTACATCGCTGCTGTAGAGGTGGACTGGGACTACTCTCCTAGCCGCACCTGGGAGGGGGAGCTCTACAAGGGGCTCCAGAACAGGTACGGAGCCACTCTGCTGGTGGAACACAAGGGAACAGACAGACAGAAATGTAAAGTATCATACTGCATAGTCTCAGATGTCAAGGATTGATTTCTTCTTGAAAATCTTATGTATACCTCTATGGTTCAGTCAATTTACAACTAAATCACTTAAATGTTATTTTCAACATGTAGAATATTCATTCATGTAATGTTATAGTATAGGTGAATGGTCTCTCTGAAGACTGAATACTGATTTTACAACAGGAATGGTTATGTGGTGTAGATGCCTGTTAGTTGCATATACAGCTGAAAGCAATTAATGTCTTTTCACCAGCCCAGGCAACGCTTTCCTGAGCAAAGACACAGGATTTATCGGCTCCAAGTACAAGAAGGTTGTGTACAAGGAGTACACTGATGACAAATTCACCAAGTTGAAGGAGAGAGCTCCTGATATGGAACACCTCGGGATTCTTGGTAAATTCTGGCTTCAGAGATGTTATATTATCAGTGAAGATAGGACATTTTATCCTATGTTGAGTGGACATTTGTGTTTTCCCTCATGTTTTATCTAAGGTCCTATGCTTCATGGCAACGTCGGAGAGAAAGTGAAGATCGTGTTTAAGAACATGGCCACAAGACCCTATTCTATACATGCACATGGAGTTAAGACCGAAACTCCTGAAGTTGTTGCAACTAAACCAGGTGAGATCACCTTGAACTATACAACCCAATACAGCCATTATTGTGTGGGAGTCTCCTTACAGACACATTCCAATTGGTGTACATCATAACCGCAGTAATTTGATAGATTGATACCTAATGTATTCAATCGCATTAAGGAGTACTTGTGTTGTTCTAGGTGAGACACACACATACACCTGGTACATCCCAAATACAGCTGGGCCCACCAAAGACCAGGAGGAGTGCAGCGTTGGGGCTTATTACTCCACCGTAGATGTAAACAAGGTGAACCTTATTTGGACCCCATTGAGTCATTATGAGTCATGGCGACAACTAAATTCCATGTTTTGTGCTTATGCATATGGCAGACTATTGTCAAGGTGACAGTTGACTAGCTCACATTTTCAGTAGACCATGACGATGAATCTGGTAATTTCCTCTACCCCAGGATATGTACAGTGGGCTGATTGGACCCCTGGTGTTATGTAGACGTAGCTGGATGAGGAAGCTGGGCTTGAAGAAGGAGATTGAGGAGTTTGCCCTGCTCTTTATGGTGTGGGACGAGAATGAGTCCTGGTATCTGGACGACAACATTAAAACATATGTGAAAACCCCCAGTGCCAAACTGAAAGACAACGAAGACTTCATTGAGAGCAACAAAATGCACGGTGGGTGAAATGTTAACACCATTACCGTACTGGGACCTTAGTTCAACTCTGAATAGCATAATGTAGAGGTCAATAAAATGACAGATTAAGTCTTAACTGTTATACTATAAACAGTTTCTATTGTATAGTATTAGCCTAGAAATCTAGACGCCCCTAGCGGCAGCAAATGTAATTTGGCTGGCGGGGCAGTCTAGGCACGATCCATTGAGCCAGGAAGCTGAGAACCCCCAGCACCAGCGGCCCAATCACAGGGCTTAACATAATGGTGACTGACATGCGACCAGAAGTTGCGACGGTAACGCATCCTGTTATTTGAAAACAAGATGATGATTCGTTTAGCGTTATCCTATTGCGTGGAGAGGGAAGGTTACGCATCCTGCTACTTGAAAACAAGAAGATGATTCGTTTAGCGTTATCCTATTGCGGGGAGGGAATTTGAAAGACAACTGTTTATCCCACCCCTCCGATTGAGCCCTGTCTACGGTGAGTGTCCAGACCCTACATCTTGATGTGGGTCTGGCTCGTCAGGCTAGTACAGTATAGTATCAGATTCTCAATAAAACTACTTACAGTACGTGTCACTATCATTTCCTTGCAGGGATCAATGGATTACTCTATGGTAACCTGAAAGGCCTCGACATGGAGGTGGGAGACAAAGTGTACTGGTACCTGATGGGTATGGGCAATGAGGTGGACATCCACACAGCTCATTTCCATGGCCATAGCGTTGATTATAAGGTACAATAATATAAAACAAAAGCATGGAATGTGATAGTCTCATAGACTTCCCAAGACTGGCATTGCGCACTGATCTCAGAGGTCAACACCAATGATTTTGAGCCCTCTCATTCCTTCCATAGCTGAGCGGCTCCCACCGCACAGATGTCTTTGAGCTGTTCCCTGGCACCTTCCAGACGGTAGACATGAGGCCAAAGTACCCGGGCACGTGGATCCTGCACTGCCATGTAACAGATCACATCATGGCTGGCATGGAGACCACCTACACGGTTAAGGATAAGGGTGAGTCTGGGAAATTTAGTTTTATTGACCAGGGTCAGGGGCTGGGCTTTGAAGACTCTTAAGAATTGTTCAGTGATGCGAGTATTAGACAAAGCTGACTACTTTTTGGTACTAAATATTGTCACTGTCTTTTTTGTCTACAGCAAAGAAGAAGGGAATATTTGGGCGCTAATGCAGGAACTCCACAGAAATGTCACCAATGTACACTGCTTATAGATTTTGTTCACTGCTATACAAGACTTCACTTGCTCACTTTCTAAATAAACAGGACTGTAAATAAATGTGGTATCATCTCTCATATATTTTCATCAACTTAAACATAAAATAATCTTATTTTTATTAAGACACCACACTGTATGAAATTGCCCATATACTGTAGGTGTCATGACTGGTTATCTTGATCTCCAGGTGTGCTGAGGTCAGTGCATTAGTTGACTTGTTTCAGGAAGTTAGAGGAGGAAGTAGAAATTCACTGCTATACAAGATTTCAGTTGCTCACCTTCTAAACAAACATGACTGTATTAACTGTATTAACTTTGGTTTCTAGGTTTCAGCTTCCTTGGCCAAGTAAGCAATATTTTTTCCGAGATCCAAGAGTACTGTGTGAAATTGCACATATGGTCTAATAAGTGATTATTAAATATTCAGATGTACAAAGTTCAACGCATGTTTGAGGAAGTTAGAAGGGGAAGTGACATTTCTACATAAGTATTCACAGCATTCTTCCTTAATACAACACACATTTACATCATGTTTCAATCTTTTGAACATGAAAAAAGCCCTGCACATCTCAGATATGTATGGCAACCTAAGCAAATAAATGTCAACACAAATCCACTTTCAAAATTTAATTAAAGGCATTAAAAAATAAGGAAACTGAAGATTGTCAAAGTTAAATACAAATTGAAAACAGCTTTAAATAAGTCTGGGAACAAGAAGTTAGAGAAGATCCACTCCAAACAGCATTAGCAACTTCATCCAGTTTCTTATAGAATTGCTTTTCAACATCCATTACTTATCTTACAACCACACATAACTTATAACCATAAATCAATCCAGTGTATTATACCCCCCCCCCATCCACCCCCACTCCCTGACAACAACACCTCAAGTTCTGTAAACCTTAAATACTTAAAGCTTAAATACTTAAAGCATGTACCTTATACGGGGTATCAGTAAGCAGCATAGCAACCACAGTATCTCTGTGGACTGATTGTCTAAAGGCTTGTAGTGTTTAGTGTTTTGGTATCAGCGACTGGCACTGAGCTGTGTAGACACAGCTAGCTGTTGTGCTGAGGATATGACTGTCTGGGTCACCTCATGTCATCAGGTTCCTCTGACTACACTCCAGAAGATGCGGCAGGAAGAACTGCGCTGCACCGTCGTCTGGCAACAGTTCCAGGAATTCCAAGGGATTCAGCTCCATGGCAACCACGACAAGTGTTTCTGTTTTCAAGACCGTGTGAATGACACAGATTAACAACATATTTCAAGCATATTGACAAGTTTAAACATCTGTTTAGACTATGGTTACATTTAAGTGTAGACAACTTCGTTGTGGGTTCACATCTGAAGAAAACCACTTTCAGATTCACTGGTATATGAATGCAAAAAAAGAGAAAAAAAAAACACTTCTCTATTCCAGCCAATGACCTACACGACACTCACATGTGAAACATGCACAATTCACATGAACACACTGAAACACTTGGAGGGGTTCTCTGTACCTTTCAGTGCAGTCAGTAAGATGCTGTTGTCATCTCCTGCTGTTCGGGTTCTCTCACACAGCTCTGGAAACAGCTTCTGCCACCACAGAGCCTGCCAACAACATGGTTCAACATCAGTCAAACTTTCAAGGAGACTCTGGTACGCCTGACAAAATGTGGTCCCAGGTTAACAAATCTTTGAATGGAGAATACAAATAAGTGTAAAAAACAGTGGTACGTTTTACTGTTTTGTCACAACAAATGATAACAAATAAAAGTCAGCATTTAATACACATGGGGCTGTCAGTGAGAAGCTTCTGGAAAGTCAGGTGAGGTACCATTTTGTCGTTCTTTAGCTCATCTTGGGCGAATGAGATGATGGCCTGTGGGCAGCGGTCCAGCAGGCGCTCGATGGAGCTCTCGGTGTGTCCGAGCCGGGTGGCGCACAGCACGTGCACGCTCAGCCCTGCGTTGTCCACGTCAGGCAGCTGCTCCAGCAGAGGGAGGATGGACGACACGTCCAGCGTGGGGCCGCACAGCAGAGACTACAGGACACAGACACAAGGGCCACCACTGAAAGGGCTGCTAAAAACAACCGTACTATGGCCGCAGTGATATCACGCAGCACCTGAAAATAGTCCCCATAGGCAACAAGCAGTAGTAGTGCGTGATATCACTGCGCCCATAGTACAGTACATTTGATACGTTCCTTGATTATTACGCCAGAATGAGAGTGTAGTTCCATGTCAAATCAGTTTTGAAAATAGCCAGGTTTCATTTTCAGTTTGTCTTGTTATTGCACTTTCTAACTTGAGAAGAGACAAGATTTAAAAATGGGGAAATTACCGGAAATCTTTTAAGCATGATGCTAGCAGGCGAGATGCTTATGGTCTAAACAGATTCAATGATCTATGCTAGGCTGGAGCTAAAAGTTGTATCGCCAGACTCACAGAACGGCTGGATGAATGAGAAAAATGTAAATATCAATTGTTTGGGGAGGTGGACAATGCGCTTAATTCCCCAAATGGTGGAATATCCCTTTAAACACCTTGGAGCCCTTTAATTTTTGGAAAACAAACTGCACAGTGCACATGTATACAGTACAGGTATGTGTGAATAACTAAGATACTCTCTTACACAAAGAGCCTCCCTGCCTGATAGTTACTTTCTACCATTTTTCCTTGATGACTATGTGTCAGATCACTGACATTCAGATATCACATATGTCACAGATTCACTATCCGATTTCTTTCTGCATATGGTTAAACTAGAAATAGAATGTAATGGTGCATAACTGACTTCCTGAACAAGTCTGAAGTGTCAACGTGTTGAAGCCATGACACATGGTGTAAAACATCCTTTCCAAAGTACCAAAGTAGCAAAGAGTGGAAGTGTGCTGAAGGACAGTGGAAGTGGGTTTGCATGGTCACCTGAAGCTTCTGCAGGTCCTCCTGGTAGGCCTGTTTGCAGCGCAGATGTGCAGGCGTCAGAATGCCAACCCAGGGGTAGAGCTGACCATAATGGACACAGGAGTTCATCTAAACACAACAGACAAATACAGTTCCCTGAATGACAATACTGGTATTGCCAGCATCCATCTGAGAGGAACCAGTAGACCCAAGCATCATATGTGCGCTTAGATGAGGACAGACAGAACTGATGGTCCAAACACAGAACCAGTCATCCTTCTCAACCCTTACAGCTACACTGAAACTATTCAAGTATACAGACGGCTATACATGTTGTGCGCAATGAAAGAAGGTTTGGGTAATCATGGATGGATTAAATCAAAGACGTAAGTGGATGTCGATACATTTTAGGCACTGTGTGAGGAGGCGCAGTGTGCTGTGATATCCCAGGAGCAATACAATGGTGTGGTGCAGACGACACAGTGGAGGAGCTTCAGTGCTTCCCTTACCAGGTCGTCTGCGGTCTTGAGTGGCTTAGCGCTGGGCTGCTGCTGGCGGCTGATGTGGTCGATGTAGACGGACGTGAGGCGGAAGAGCAGCTCCTGGATGACCGCGTCCTGGGAGGAGGCCACCAGCAGGGCCTCCCAGAAGTCCACCAGCAGCTGAGGGTGGCTCGCCTCCTCCGCGGCCTCCTTACACAGCTCCTGGCAAACACAAGAGCACACGGCCACGCAAACACTGCAATATGTAAACGCTATCGGAAAAGGAGGAACGTCCAAGGAGGAATGTCCAATGCATTAGAAGATTGATGTATGATATATTTTTTGGCTGCAATATCAATGTACTGCAGCACTTTTCCTGCACACTTCCAACAATACTCACTAGTATGGATTTTGTAAGACTCTTTGGTCATTAAGACACTACAGTAGAAATCAGACCTGGTAGAAAACAATAAGCAACACATCTGACACATCAGCTCCATAAACGGCTGCAGCGGTCCTCACCTGGAAGAAGAGGTCGGCCTCCTCCAGCTTGACCCTGTTGTTCTCGTGCAGTGCCACGGCGGCGGCCACCAGCAGGCCCTGCTGGGCGAGGTGGAGGTGGCGCGCCAGCCGCGTGGGCACTACGCTCCTCCCTCCACCCAGCAGCAGCAGCTTGGGCTCCTCGATGAAGCCGTACACCTGCAGCATCTGATCTCAGGCACACACACACACACACACACACACATGCAGAAAGACCCTTAGCCTCCCACAGAAAAAGAACATTGTGGTTCTTCGGCCCAAAACGAGTACACAATCCAAAACAATACGCCTCATCTGAGTGTTTGAAGTGGTTCCAAAATCTTAGGAAAGTTCACACCACACCTGACAGAGACAACATCTGTTTTTCTAAGACATGACTATATCAAAGACTACGTAATGAACTACAATAAACAAATATCCCAAAGCACAGCTAATCAACAGGTGCTGGCTGGTAGCAGGAATGTATGAATATCATGAGTCAACCACCGCACATTGCATTACGAGAGCGAACCACATACTGCCTGCAAAAAACACGTTGGCTCTAAATAAAACAGTATAGCAGCAACTCTACAAAAAGCAGTGTAAAGTAATGCAGTGTGTGGTGGTTCATCGTGATCTTCATTAACACACTGTGTCTTTCTGGGAGTCAGTCCTAAAGCTGCGACGTGACAGCAGAAAGCCCAACATGTGGTGTTGTGTGCGTCCGGCAGGCGGGCGACCTTTTGTCCTCCTCACCTCTGCGTGGCGCTCCATCTGCTGCTGGTACAGCTGCATGTCCCCCATGCGCAGCGCCAGGGAGGCCTTGGCCAGGGTGAGCGTGACCGAGGGGGCGCCGGCGGCCTCCAGCCGCTCCAGGTGGCCCAGGGTGACGGCCGGGTCGCTCTTCAGCATGAAGGGGCTGCTGACCACGTGAGGCAGCTGTGTCGGCTCCGCCACGCTGAAGATGTCCAGCACCGTGTTGGCCGTCTCCTGACAAACACAACCGCGGCAGAAATGAGAGAACTTTTCTGCTCGAATGAAACTCATTGATGTACTGCATGTGGTTCTAAAACAATTCAACTGCTCATAAAAATATGAAACTTCTCACTCACATACAAAGTACTGTGTACTATGCTGTAGGACTATGTATGCATGTGTATGTGCATGTGTGAGTGTATATATATGTGTGTGTGTGTGTGTGTGTGTGTGTGTGTGTGTGTGTGTGTGTGTGTGTGTGTGTGTGTGTATGTGTAAGTATGTGTGTGAGTGTGTGTGTGTGTGTGTGTGTGTGTGTGTGTGTGTGTGTGTGTGTGTGTGTGTGTGTGTGTGTGTGTATGTGTATGTATGTGTGTGAGTGTGTGTGTGTGTGTGTGTGTGTGTGGGTGTGGGTGTGGGTGTGTGTGTGTGTATGAGAGAGCTTAAAATCCCAAAGTAATATGCTTGTGTCTTTCTTCTCTTCCTCTACCTGACTGAGCTCCTCCATGTCCTCTTCATCCAGGGAGTGCCTGAGGAAGAACAGGAAGCCTTTGCCATACTCCGGAGGAGAGTCCGCCGGGCACATGTTCCTCTGGATCACCTCGGTGACCGACAGTCCGGACATCTTGTAGTAAGGCAGCGCCTGGTGGCAGTCCCTCTTGTCAAACCTGCGGCCCAAACACATACAGGTCCAAAATGGCTACAGAAAGCAATCCTGACCTGTATTCAGACTAATAACATACTGTATCAGGCTATCTATTGCCCCACACTCTGTAAAACATTACATTTATGCATTTAGCTGATGCTTTTAACCACAGTGGCTTACAAAAGTCATATGGCATATTCCATAAAATATGTTTACTAATGTTTATTTTGTAGTAGATTTCATACATATGATCTGTAACTATACAGATTATAAACTAAACATCCATATGGTTGTGTAAAATCAGCATACAATAGTCGTTGCTACTCCTTATGTTTTTAACGTTCAATCATGATTAGCCAGTTAAATAAAGGCTTTTTATATTTTTGAAGAAGAGTGCTTTTGATCTCCCTGTTTTCTATTTTCTATTCCCGACCCCAAAGAGCACCTTCGAATATCGAATATACTTGAGCCCCCTGGACCTTTTTAGTCTTCTCAGTACACAATATTTAAAAGTGCAGAGGTGTAGCACTAGTGTTCAGGAGCGCTGTGAGAGCGGTACCTGCTGTAGCAGTCTCCCAGCTGGGCACAGTTCTCCCTGAAGGCCTGCTGCACCTCGGCCCTCTCGGCAGCCTCCAGCAGGGGCTCCAGCAGTGAGGCCCGCAGCAGCAGATGGGCCTCACTCAGCAGGTGGACGCAGCTCAGAGAGAAGGGGTCGGACACCTCATACTTCTTACTGTATTCCACCTGAGAGTGGACACACACACACACACACACACACACACACACACACACACACAGACACACACACACACACACACACAAACATGCCATGACCATCATGAAAATGTTCCACTCAATCATACAATATACTTATCATCATTGATTATTCTCTGTATTTTTCCTCTCAACACCCTGATAGTGAGACTGTGCTAAAGAGTAACAACATAGAAAGACAGCTGTATGACAGCTGTTCAATTTGATTAGAACCTCCATGTTTGATTAGAACGTCCTAACTGGACAGGTCTACTATTTCTGGACAGGACTAAATCTGACATTCATACGACCCTAAGAGCAAGATCACATCAACACTTTTCATCATCGTGCACCACATCTCATTGCACATTCAAAACCACTCTTGATGTCAGACTGCATTACCATCTCTCTGTAGAGGGTGAGACTGGAGACGGTGTTGACCACATAGAGGTTCCAGCCATGGCCACTCTCACTTGGCTCCTTAGGCTTGGTGATGGAAGTCTTCCTAGAGCTGCAATGGAGGAGACAAGAGAAAGCCAAAGATGTTTTACAGCACAGCCTTCGCTTAACACACAAACACTCGAGGAAGAACACCACAGCTTTCACAACTCATAATCTCAATCTGTTTCTGACAGAAAGACAACAAAATATTCGCCAAAGATTAGTTTTACAACAATAGTTATTAAGACGGCTAAGATTAGCCAAGCTGTTTTTCCTACTTGTGAGTGTGTCTGGGGGGCTAATTAAGATCTACTCAGAGCAAGTACTGCCATAAAAATCAGTTAAGCCAAAGAACTGGCATGTGTAACAATATCAAAAACAGATCAAGATCTTGTAATATTTTACAGAACTACCACTCACCATAACCACAGACTTAGCTAACAAGTACGTACGTAATCATGTCAATAGCATACTTTAGATAGATGCAAGACGGAACCTTACCTAGTCTGCCAAAACTCTCTCCCCAATGTTCCAAAATGACATTACTCATTAGCGCACCAGAAGTTGTCTCAGCTTAATTCTCTATGTCTCCTTGACTACGGTCTTGAGGATGCAATGAGCACTTTCCCCACACAAGACAATAATGGCCGGGTTTCCCAGATTCGTTAAGAAGCTCTTAAGTGCTAAGAACGTCTTAGGAGCGTTCTTAGAACGTTCTTAGAGCGCTCCTAAGAAGTTCTTAGCACTTACAGTAAGAGCTTCTTAACGAATCTGGGAAACCCGGCCAATGACTTTTCCTAAGCTAGAACCTTCCATTCCGTGTGGACATTCCTAATAAAACAGCCCATTTGTTGGGAAAAAAAGTCTAAAGGTCTAATGACTGGGGTGGTTTAGTAGTAGTTTAAGGTTATTAGTGTGTGTGTGTGTGTGTGTGTGTGTGTGTGTGTGGGTAGGGACTCAGGGACAGAGGAATTCAGCTTGCCATTTTAGTTTTGCCTCTCCTTGATGCACATAGCCAGTAGCGCATGCAGACACACACACACACACCCACACACACACGAACATGCACACACACACCCACACACACACACACACGAACATGCACACACACACCCACACACACACACACATGCACACAGACACACACACACACACACACACACACACACACACACACACACACTAATGGCCTACTGACCTTCCTGCTGCTGATCTCAATGTGTCCATGAGCCAGTTGTGCCTATCACTGCAACCCACAGACACAAGCATTACGACTAAGGAGATCAGAGACTTGATGGCAAACACCATATGAACTGCTTCAGCTATCATCAAGTGCCTTATTGTCTGTAATAAGCCTCATGTGATACACCGGAGCAAGGCAGTCAGCCGGGTTTCATTTACGGGCTTTTACTTGTTAGAGACGGCGCAAGCTTTAAACTCAACTTCCCCTTCCTTCCCCCTTGCTATGAAATTCCCTCCATGCCAAGGTCTTTCATACAGGGGGGATTTGGGTCACTGTAAAGAAAACCATCACATGACCACTTAAAAAAAGAAAAAAAAATCCCCCACCATTCCACAATAAACCACTTTTTTGTGTATTTCTGAACAGGACACACACTATGGTGCTCACACCAGATTAGTCCACACGCTGTTAATGGTCCACACGTCCAGAAGTGACAGTTAATGGAGAGTTTAGAGGATAGGAATTCCCAAGGAGTCTAGGACGGCGGGCGGGAGAGTGGGGTGGGGTTGGGGGGGTATGGGGGGGTCACACTACGTGGCACAGTGAAGCCATGAGACTTACAGAAAGGACCTGGATAGGAGGCTCTCCAAAGCGGGGTTGTTGGATGGCTCTATACCTACCGCTAGCAAAATCCCCGTTAGAGTTTTGTGATCTTTTGATTCACTAAAACAAGATTTGCAATTGGTTAACCACATGCATACAGAAGATGATACAGGCCACTGAAGGAGAAAGAACATACACAGGGATGTCATCAAATAAATGCTATTCTATTCCTCTAGGAGTTAGCAGAGCCAAAACCCGAAAAAAAAACAAATAGCGAGCACCATTAAGTGGGAAAAGCTGCCTGAATGTGAGCGTGACCTACAGACTCTTCCGGGCCGCTCTCTCCATGTCCTCTCTGCTCTCCACGTCCGCTGCGGTCAGAAGGACAATGTGGTTCCTGTCGTGGCAAAGGGCCTTCAGACCGATGAAGAGCTGGATGCGCAATGCACAAACCTCCATGGTGTAGGGAGGACAAGCCTAGAGAAACACACACAAACACACACACACACACACACACACACACACACAGACACAGACACAGTCATCCTAACAGCAGTGCAGTTCAAATTCAGGCCCTCTAATCTAATCAAGACTGGTAGCAGCACACGCATTCAGAAAACACTGGAGCTTCAAAATTCAATTTAGCTCTACTCGCTGGTCTTAGTCTGGTCCGGGGTGGTATGTGCTGCACAAATTCCACAGAATCTGTTTGGGCCATATGCGGTGGCAGAGAGAGTAATTGGCTGGAGATGATTCCAGTTAGAGGTTTTCCATTGGTGATGACCTTTATGGAGGAGTTACACCACACTCACGATAAAGAAGGTGCCAGACAAACAAAAACTGAGAATCTTCAAAATGAACTATCTGCACACTTCAATCCTTTATGCAAGTTTTAATAGCCTAGCTTTCGGTCAAACGACCATCCTCAGGGCATACCACTGGTGAGGACCTAAAATGGCCACCCCTTACCCTGCATACACTAGTTGCCTGTTGTAGAGGCAACTCATCTGCCTCACTCTGTCTTGAGCACATGTCCACTGGAGACTCACCTTCACGGTGGTGTCGATGTAGGGGTCCTCAGCCCTGGCGGCCACCGCACTACATCGCACAGAGAAACACTGAAGGGCATTCCTGAGATTCACGGAGACAGAGAGCAACACACACACACACACACACACACACATACTTTTTAATACTTTGAGCAATACTATTTTCAAATGCATACCGCAATTCAAATATAACACAATATAATTCATCAGATTGCTCCTCATGGTGGCCTAGTGGTCCATTCTCTGTGTATCTGGTGTTTGTACTTGAATTTTTAACTCTTGAATTTCCCCATGGGGATCAATAAAGTATCTATCTATCTATCTATCTGTACTGTACATAGTCCTGGCTCTCCAAATGGGAAACCAAGTGCATTACATTGAGCCATTTACATTTAGCAGACTATCAACATCTTGCTTCAACACATTGATCTAGGAGCACAATGCTGTTGGCTGTTGAGGTGAAATATCAAACACCTTCTTCCAGAACTGCAGTCTAACTTTAAAGGGAAACTATGCAGGTTTGGCAATTTCATCTCCGGTTTCGCTTTCGCTCCTTTTACGCTTGCAAAAAGCTAAACAAAAAACTGGCAAAGTTCACCTTTAACTAAAAAAAGATGTTCAAAGACATTCTGTTGTGTGAAGTTAGGATGTACAGTTGTAATGTAAAAAATCACTGCAATGCAGGACATGCTATAACGTAGCACTGTTTGTTGAACAGTGCAGTGCCATCTCAATACTTTTGTCTTCCTACGACAAAGTGAACCTGAACCTATAAAGGCTAACAAGAGTTCACTCTCCTCCAATCAAAACAAAGAAGTTTTGATTTGAGAAGAGAGAAGGAAAACAATAAAAAGTGAAGGTTAAATCAAATAATAAACCTGCTTCATTCATTCAAATGAAAAGGATCCATGAAGGATAGCCCCCTATCAAATCATTTGAGAGAGAAACTTCAGTCTTACTTGGTGATAACATGCAGGAAATGGCTACTGAGCACGGCCTGCTGGGCCTTCTCTGGGTACTGGTAAGACGAGACCAGCTCTGCTGAGCCCATGATGCTGTACATGTAGCCAGTGTTGGGCAGGGAGAAGAAACAGAACACGCAGGCAGGATCGGGAGATTTGGCCTCACCAGTAGCCTCCTGGTTACCTGGTGACCATAACCCAGTGAGATAACACAGGCAGAGACACAAACGACAGTGAGACAGATGGATAGAATGATCTGATTGATCTGATCTTGATCGATGATCTGACCGATTTGGTCAACTAAGGCAAATGTCAGTGTATGATAAGTGCTTACTGGTGGACAGTGGATAGAGCTGGAGAGAATGCAGACAGGTATCCTCCACACTGTTGCCTTGGAAGAAATCAGGAGCAAAGCGCCTGGGTGGGTTAAAGTAGACATGTTAACGACAGGGATCCAAGAACAACAAAGGCAGCGTTTTGGCTTAGCGCCTTCTTCAGTGTGCGCTTGAGGAAGGCGCTAAGCCAAAGCGGGTCTGTGCAATAAACACGTTAGTATGCAAAGTGTGGCCTTTTTTCTTTGATGTTTCAAATAAGTTTGGCCAAGCACTCTAAAAAAGAGTGAAGCCTGCTCCTACCACACAAAAACGTTGTTGCTATTAGGCAGTTATAACTTACTATTAAATCAATACTTTTGATGTTATTGTAATGTTATACTGGTACTGTTAACTGCTATTCTGATGCAGTAAACCATAAACATAAACAATTATTACTGAGCACGACTACTGAGATGCTTTGTCTGATCCTGCTTATCCCTTGGTGGGACCACTTAAGTCATTAATGTGACCTGATGGCACAGTAATGAGTATCTCAAGTGATGCCTTAAATACACCTTTATATACCCTTTCCACAGGTGTATAACATCAAGCACCTAGATCATGAATACAGACTACATATGAGCTTGATCAACCCATCTGTGGAAAGGGACCAGAAGAAATCCATGAATACTGAAGATCTAGAAGATCTACCTGTATAAGATGTAGTTAACTCCTGTGCCAAAGCCGGCCTCACTCTCCACACCAGTCAACTCCAGAGTAACACATACACCGCAGTCCTTGGCCTGCTCCCCAAGCATCTCTTGGTTCTTTGGGAACATATAGAAGTCATCTGGTTCCAGGTGGCCTGCCATCTCCTTTTTCATTTCTGGGACAAAGGATATTGAAACACAAATAAGGCATAAACAATTGTGACTTTGTTCTCACAGTTAGCTTACACAAAATACATTGAGATTTGTCTGGACTATTCTACATATGGAAATCAAAAATGGGTCATTCCACGCCAAATCAACCAGAGCCCACGCACTTGCGTCTCAAAAAAATCTGAAAAAAATACCATGTGTGCCTATGTTACCCAGGAGACACTCTGTAAAATGTTTTTGTGCTAAGATCAATACTTTTCAAGTAACAGCCAGTTTTACAGGGGGAGGGGGGTGTCAAATTTATTCTGCCTCTTTTTTTTGTCAAAGTTCACAAGCTCATTGTTCAAGAACTAGAATCCGTAGGAGGCTCAAATTTTGCAGGCTGGTGCATAAATAGCAATAGTATGCAGTAAAATCATTACGAGTAGTCTGGATGATCCTGCATGGTCATAGCAGTCCCTCAAAGTTGATCAACATTTTATTGGAGTTTTTGGCTGTGTTCTGTTTAGGCCTTCAGAAGACTTTTTTACTCAACATAGACTCTTGGGTTTTTTTTCTTATTGAGATAAGTAGAAACACTCTCCGAAAAAGCAATGAAGAGAAAAGAAAATCCATCAGGGACTGAACAGCAGAACTCACAAGTTTGAAAAATAAATTTGGATCTCATATTCAGAGCACCCCAACACCTTGTGGGAATATGCAAAGATTTTTTAAATATTTTTTTCTATAATCTGCATTACCTCTTCTTTTTAAAAACACCAATTTGACTTGTCTTATGCAAATCTTTATTTTTCATGTCCCACCCTGAACAAGGGCAAAATGCACCATAGAGATCTATTGAGAGATTTGTTTTGTATAGAGTAACCACCAGGTGCCACTAAAATCACTGAATCACTGAAATTGGCGGGTGGGGACAAAACATATTGATCTCAATGGTGCATTTTGTCCATGTTTAGGGTGGAAAATGAAAAAGAAAGATTTGCATAAGACAAGTCAAATTGGTGTTTTTAAAAAGAAGAGGTAATGCAGATTAACGAAAAAAATATTAAAAAAATCTTTGTATATTCCCACAAGGTGTTATGGTGCTCTGAATATGAGATCCAAAATTATTTTTCAAACTTGTGAGGTCTGCTGTTCAGTCCCTGATGGATTTTCTTTTCTCTTCATTGCTTTTTCGTAGAGTGTTTCTACTGATCTCAATAAGAGAAAAAAAATCAAGAGCCTATGTTGAGTAAAAATATGTCTTCTGTAAGCCTAAACAGAGCCCAGCCAAGAACTCCAATCATATTTTGATCAACTTTGAGGGACTGCTATGACCATGCAGGATCATCCAGACTACTCGTGGTGATTTTACTGCATACTATTCCTATTTATGCACCAGCCTGCAAAATTTGAGCCTCCTACAGATTCTAGTTCTTGAGCAATGAGCTTGTGAACTTTGACAAAAAAAAGAGGTAGAACAAATTTGACACCCCCCTCCCCCTGTAAAACTGGCTGTTACTTGAAAAGTATTGATCTTAGCACAAAAACATTTTACAGAGTGTCTCCTGGGTAACATAGGCACACATGGTATTTTTTTCAGATTTTTTTGAGACGCAAGTGCGTGGGCTCTGGTTGATTTGGCGTGGAATGACCCAAATACAATTCTTCATCCAAGGTTTGGTAGATTACCAAAGACCTTTGCTATGCGTTAAGTGTAGGGGCATTACCATTGTCACCAATACCAGAGTCGCTGACACTCAGCCTGTCCGATCTGGAGATCATATCCTTTGGAACCAGGGCATGTAGTTGGAGCTGTTGGTCCCTCTCTTCTTCCTCCTTGTCCTGTTGCTGCTCTTTGCCAGTTTGAGGCTTCTGCAGCTGAAAGACAAGCACCTCCAAGTCTGCCTGCATGGCCACATAGCTGCCGCACAGGGCCACCTGCGAAGGCGTCCAGCCTGGGATATGAAGGATGAGTAGACGCTCGAAGTCCAGAACAGAGAGACGGTCGTTAAGCGTCTGCCGCCGCAACTTGAAGAGCACCAAACTTTTGGCGCAGCCCACTAGGAGGTCACCTGTGAGCGGGCAACATGATACACAAAGAGGGGGCTCGAATAGCGGAATTTCGATGATCTCCATCTGCTCTTTGGGAATGCCTCGGAGCGACGCTGAACCCCGTAGCAAGTGGCCAAGCAGTCGGACTCCTACTCGTGTCTTCTCGACCGCCTGGTATCGCCAATTAGTGTACGCACGGAGATATGTGGCTTTATTTTTCTCCTCGATGGTGACAAGATAGTCTCCTGTAGAACAAGGGTTAGTAACAAACATCAGCTTTCTTTCAGAGAATGATTTGGACAGCATTAATTGTACAAGCAGGCTGTTATAGCCTACTATACAAATATAGAAGCTATGCTAAGCTTTAAAGTTACAGTTTAAAGTTAGCCTACTATCACATTACACACTTTCATTTTCATTACCTGTCTGACTGTGCAATATGTTATGGACTGTTCCCATTGTAGCAAATCGACAGATGAGAGGGCATCCTTCCTCTTGCATCTGGTACGCTTCGATCTTGCATCCTCCAGCTGAGACGACGAAAAGCGCATCTCCGCCGCAACAAACCGGCCCGGGTTCTTGCTCGGTGGGCACAATGTGTTGGGAAGCAAACGGGTGGCAATTATAAACATGCACCATTTTGTATTGCTTTAGCCGCCTTGTGCACAGAAACAAACAGATTTACTGGCTAGCCTACATAGTTCTCTTCTCACGTTTCGAAACAACCGTCTTCTGTCCTTCAACGCAAACGGCTCGTACATTCAGTCTGATCAATATCACATGTCCGGTCGTCTTGTGATGATCAGGCAGAAAACGTTGAATGCGATTATCAAGTTCCACTTCCTGCTTAACCAAACATTATAAACGGAATACAGATCATAGATCAACCAAGCATCCAGGGAACTTCTGGAAAATGATCAGTTAAAGAGAGTAGGCAGCGCTCTTCATGCGTAGTTATTCTCAATCCGATGTTCAGTTAAGTTGAACGCGGTGTTTAGTTCCTGGTTAGAGTACTGCCGCTATGCGCGTCCCCTGCCGTGTATTCATTGGCTTGTTAGTTTGTCTAGTAGCCTTCTTGACTTTTCATTGGTTACAGGCTAGTGGTTCTAGCCCTGGTGAATGCCACACATTTCTCTCATGGAATCATCCTCGTGAACGCCTCTCCGTAGGCCTAATCGGTCACTAAATACTTCAAAATAGCAATCTAGATTTAAATAGGGAAGTTATTTGAATGTTTGACCCAAGACATGCACAGTCAAGTTTTAGCAAAGGCTACACTCAAACATATTGCAGGTATGGCTACCTTGCATAGGATTGTGTCGACAATTTCTCAGAGATTGAACTTAATGTTAGAATCCTGTTTACTGAATAGTTGGATGTGACTAATAATGTAAAAATTAAAACACTTTGACATTGTCTTGTAGAGAAAAAGAAACATTAGACCATTACCATGAAATGGCCAGCGCACACCAACAACACCAGCAACAACTGTGCAGCATGTCTACTGTCCAGTGCCACTTGCTCACTGTCTAGTGTCACGGCCCTGCCCTCTGCGACTTGGCAAAAATGGTTGAAAGTTGTAACATTTGCCAAATAGCAGAGGACAGTGACACTTCAGATGGCAGGGGTGTGGAACAGTGGCATGGGAGTGCCACGGGACAGGAGGACATAGGCCAGTGGCGCTTGTCACCAACAGTAGGCTATACAGTAGGCCTACAGTTTTTGCTCTTATACTGCCACTCTTCAAATGGGCTGTGCTCCAAGAGTGCATTCTGAGCCAATCAATTCTGTGTTAGTATTGTTTAGTTTTTTTTACTCAGTCCTGGTGGTATTTCAGTTCAGTGAGAATTGTATTTTCACAAGTTTAAAGCAACACTAAAGCACTTTTCCTCTGCCGCACGCACGCTATTTGTTTGATTTTGGAAACATTATTTTAAGGTACAAAAAACTCTTTAGTGTTGCTTTAAAACAGTACCCTAAGACAAGCCATTTTACCCATCAGACGTGGGGGGAGAACAGTCACCTCCACCAATAGCTGAAAGTAAATGGGTTAGGATTGTACTGTAAGTGAATGGGATATAATGCACTGTAAATGTCATAGATGGTGTCGAACATTTGACAGTAATGGTCATACCTTTCATATATAGATGATGTGTGGATTAGGCTACACCTCTTTGGTTATGGTTTATGCACAGGTCCCCCTGCCATGCACATTTCTTTGGGCAGGAAGGCCTCGTCTGCCATGGAGAGTTTGTTCAACTGTCAGTTCATAAATGATGGAGATGTTTTCTCTGGATTCAAAAAGGTGAACATTTAGGATGGTAATTAGAGAAACTTGGACATTTGGGAATACCTGTAACATTTTCGTCACTATAGCTCAGGGCTCAATCATGACAAGATCAGAAGCAGTGGGTAGTCTTGCCTGGTGCCACATAGTAGGCTATGTATGTAGTAATAATGTGGTCCATCTGATAAAATCACCAGTTAGCATGTTATCCACTCCACCCAATCAAAGGCCTTCTCAGTGTTGATAGACACCACAACCTCTGTGACATCTCAGCTAGCTGTATTGAATATACTAAGAAACCTTCAACTATTATAAAAAGAGTGCCTTTCAACAATGAAGTCTGATTGATGTACAAAGATGATTTTAAATGCTTCAAATAGTTGCTGTATGAGTGGGTCTTTACATGTCTTAAGTAACAAAGTGACTGAGGCTTGTACAAGTTCATTCCATGATTAGCTTTGTAGCTAAACAACACCTCACCTCCCACTAAGTTCTGTTAGACAGAGATAGATAGAGATAAGTGACATACTACAGGCCTGACTATCAGGATCCTGCCTGGACTGATTAACTTTGTGCCACCCTGGTGGCCATTTTGTATTGTTGGCCTGTGTTTGTCTGCTTTTGCTGTTTCCCATGTGCTCTGTGTTTACCTGTCTGTCATCTGTAATTGTCTCCGCCTATCTCCTTATACAGTCTGCACTTCCTGTTCCTCTGTCAGCTGTCAAATGCTTCATATCAGAGATGCAGCCCACTCAATTCTGTGGCTTGCTGTGTTTCCTATATTCTCAGTCAAAAGCTAAGCAGTGCTACCCTTGTTCAACAATTGGATGGGAGACTACATCATTCAGACAATAAGTTTAGCTTATTGCTGCCATCAGTGTTCTCTTATCTTTCTCTTATTATCTGAAACAATACAAAACAAACAAGGTTTGAATCACAGTTGAGCAGCCTAGGATACCATGCAAAGCACCCTCACTAACCACTACACTATCATGGTTATTGCTTAAGAAAATTCTACACTGTTAGGTAAATGCACCTATTTGCTGTCAACATCAATGAAATGCACCGAGGGTTCTCTTTGCTTTGGTCACATGACATGGGCATTTTGAATGATGTTCCAAAGAAGTGGTGACATGACATTTCAAATCAGTGTTTTGAAACACTTGTGCTTTGAAGCCTCGGTACTGATTCGAGATGTCATTTCGAGCGTTACACCACTACCAGGAGACCCTGACCTGCCATGTGAGGAACCTCTGCATACAAGATACTTTTTTGAGAAATTGAATTCAGTCTTCCATAATAACACGTCTTTGAAGAGGACGTTGGCAGCTATGACCCTGATGGAAAGGAATGTCTCCTCCAAGTTCAGCACTTTCAGCTGTTCCCATGTTGGTCTCAAAGATTGCTGACCTTAGCAGAAGCCTGCAGGCCCTCCTTGTTTCCTCAAGTGAGGCCGCTAGCCTCCAGCCTGACCCTGACACTGGCTTTGGGCCAGTGTGCCAGGGGCTTAGGGTGGGAAAGCTGAGCCTCCGACCAGCCACTCTGCACCTGAGCAGGCTGATGATCCGAAGTCAGTCATCTCTGCATAGCCTCCCTCCAGAAGGAGACACGGCTCCAATCATCTGCCAGTCAGATGGGATTGCTGCATCTAACGCATATACAGTAACAAGTATACAGCACAATATCCAGCATTCTCAAATATCATGGAGGAGTCATACACATTAAAACTACTTCAGTGGTTTTAGTGGCAGCAGTTGATGTATTGGTATCATTACAACCTGCAAACAGTACTAACATATCGCTCGGCAATCTTTTTTCTGACACTTTGCCTCCATCTCATAGGCCATTGTGTGCTTGAGAATAGCAAGATTCCAAGTAACCCTGCCACCAGCTGATCGCTCTAAACCTTAAAACATCTGGAGCTCTCTGCAAAACACTCTTACCCCATCCCGTCATTTTAATGTAAACAAACCCCATCTGTCCCCCATCACCACCAGTGTATCTGGCTCTCTTCTTTCTGTCTTTCTTTTTATATTATCTAATCATGTACCTTGCTGTAAAGCAATATCAAACCAAACATTTGTAATAACAATAAAGGCATTCTATTCTATTCTTTTTTGGATTTTCTGTTCATTATGTTCTGTCTTTTCTCCCCTCAAAGCTTACACACCAAAACAAACAAATCCGTATTGGCTCAAAGTGCCACAGACTTATCAAACTTATAAAGGAGTATCACACTGTGAAGGTGTCAATCAAGGTGCTCTGGATGTCACTCTGGAAGAGAAATAGTTGTTTGTGTCTTGTGTACAGTATAGCTGAACTCTTCATCCTATCATCTCGCACCAAGAGCATAACCATAGCAGGTTATAAATGTTTTAAAACCTATATCATTCAACAGTGATGTAAAATTATGTCACCTAGATTTTGTGATATTGTTTGGTTGTAAACTCATTGAGGGGAATACAATTGATTTGGAGTCTGCAGAAAAGATAATTTAATTCCACTTTATTTTACAGTTCACTTTCATCACTTACAGTACAGACTGGACATAGAGTCCATTCTTAAGCTAGAGTGTGATACAATCATGCTGCAATTTTAAAGAGAGGGTCTAGGGCAAAGAGGTCATCAACCAGCTTGGGCATCTCTGGGGCTACGATGGGGCATTCGGCAGAGAGGGTGGTGGGGAAGGGCTTGATGGCCGGCTCCCTCTCTCCGGGGATCTCAGGGTCAGGGTGGAGAGCCAGTGTGGTAGGCTTGTCTCCGTCAGCAGCTGGCTGGTCGGGGAAAGCAGGCAGGATCATGGGCTTGTCCATGGAGGCCACCATGTTGACGAAGCCCTCGGGGCGGCGGGCCCCCTTGTGCTCGTGGTCGTGCTGGTGGTGGTGGTGGTGGTGCTCGTGCTCGTGCAGGTGGCTGTGCTTGTGCTCGTGGTCCAGTGCCAGCTCGTGGTCGTGGTCGTGGGTGTCCTCGTGGCCGTGCGCATACTTGTGGTGCGCGCCGTCGCCCTTGTCCTGGGTGTGGTCGTGGGCCTTGACGTGGTGAGCGTGCACGTGGTCGTGGTCGTGAGCGTGGTCGTGGGAGTGCGCGTGGCCGTGGCCCTGGCCGTGCTCGTGCGTGTGGTGGTGGGTGTGGCCGTCCTCGTGCCCGTCGTGAGCGTGGTCATGCCCGTGCCCGTGGCTGTGCTCCTGGCTGTGGTCGTGAGCGTGGTCGTGCACTTGCCCGTTGTGAGAGTGCTCGTGCTTGTGAACAGCGGTGTGGTCATGCTCATGGTCATGACCCAGGCTCTTGTCGGTCTTAGTAGTGTCATGGCTGTGGTCTGTCTCACCTCCCAGCAGGTGCTGCTTTTTCTCCTTTTCTGCACCCTGCAGACCAAGAAGATAGTCAAAAACCGAAGTATTCTATAGATACCAAGGGTTACAAAATGTAACTTAAATGATGCAATTTTTCATATAGATTTCTGTTTATCAAGGTCACCAAGTACTATGCAAAAAAACAAATAGAAACAATTGGTAAAGTTGCCAGGAAGTGCATGGGGGCATAGACATGGGGCCTCATAAACATGCTCCTTGAGTGTTGCCACTATAGCTGCCTGGAAGCTTTAACTGTTGGCCGCAGCAACTTGAGCTAGGTGAAACTGATTGTTTTAAAAAAATATCTATATCTATATGAAAAATTGCCGGATTTCTCCTTTAAAAGTAGCTCATAGAGTGGCTTGTAGCTTAGCTCACTAAATTTTGATAATCTGATAAGCAGAAACTAGAAATGTTCAAATAAATAATCTGAACTGTTTGGAAAACAGATATTTACATCACCTATAATGAAGGAATGTACATGTATAACAGGATGGAAGTGTGTAACAGGTAGAATTTGTTGTTCACCTACACTAAATTTATTGCAAGCTAATGAAAGAAATGAGTTATGAAGTACACATTTCATATCATTGCAAATGCTGACACTGACTGAAAGTTTTACCCTTTGCACTCTTTTATCTCCTGATGCAATTGAAATTTCGACGAATCCAAAGTTCACTGAACATTATCTTTTTTTGTTTTTCTAGGGATTGTTTACCTCTGGTTCAAAGATGTCGCACTCAACAGAGATGTCCTCATCACCTGCTGGAGAATGGGAGTGAGTTGACGTGCAGAGGCCTTTGTGCTGCGGGGGGAGAAACAGACATTAGACACATGACTTGTTATTTTTAAATGTATTTGTTTGTCTTGGTGTCACGGACACGCTGGCGACTACATCTCCGTCTTACCTCTGTTGTCTTATGTATGTCTCTTGTTTGTCTGATTGTTTTGTTTTACAGCACTTTGGTCAAGTTTTGTTGTTTTTTAAAGTGCTACAGTGTATACAAATAAATTGACATTGACATTGACATGTGCTAATAGGTCGTAATGTGCTAAAGACACAGAACAAGTGACCCAATAGCTTTCACTTACGGCGAATTCACAGGACATCGGTTCACACTTGGCAATGTCTGCGAGGTCAGTGGTGTTGGCACAAGAGGTCTCCTGAATGGTGAACTCCACAGTGTAGAATGTGGCCATGCCAGACTGCAACAAAGCCAAAACATGTGCAAATGAGTAAGGTGGATTGCCCTGATGTGAGAGATTTTTTGCTTTTTTCGGACATATAGGCTATATTAGGCTACAATGTTTAACACATTAAAGCCACATCCAATTTTGATCACAACTTTGGTTTTCCCATAGTTACACTGACATTCATTAGTGTGGAGGAGAGCCACAGCCACTGGATCTTAGGCATCCCTCATCAGGACAATTTAGTAAACATGCATAAAAAATGTATATCTCCAGTTAGATACAGTTTCATTTAGCTGCAACTTCTGCATACCGAGTAGGTTGCCTTGGTGGCATTCAGGGGGATGAAGTAGTTAGCGAGTCCACTCTCTTTGTTGTACTTCTCCATGCCCATTTTCATGGTCTTCAAGATCTCCTGGTCATCAAGAGCTGTTTCAGTGGGGCAGTCGGGGCATTTTTCAGAAATTTTTGGGGCAGGAACTGTGGAGAGAAAGAACAGAAATGCCTAAAAGTCAATGGGATCACTATGATGTTTTTCACTCTTTACAGTTAACTGTCTGCATGTGTGTCGTGTGTATGTTGATATAGCATGTATGTAATTATGATACTGATAATAACCACATACCTGGCCTAATGGTGCATGCATATTTGTAGAGGCGAACGACTCTGGCCACCCTGTTCATGAAAATGGTGGCTTTGCATTGACCGTACACCTGACAGGAGAAGGCAATCAACAACTTATGTCAGTCTAGGGACAAATATCATTACCATCATAATACATATCTGAGACTGAGATTACATGGATGGAAATGTAGGTCCAACTGTTGTCACAGTGTAAGAGAAGAAGTAAGGAGAATGAGAGAAGTATTTCTCAAGTAAGTCTCAGTGCAGTTGCCCCTTCACTCTCTACTGGTAGAAAAGAAGCATACAGTATGTGTATAATGGTTATTCTCACCGGGACCTCACTGTCCTCTCTGATAGCGCAGTCCTTGTAGCTCTTCTTGCTGAGCACGTGGCACTTGGTCTCCGCCACATCAAGAGTCAGATAAAACACAATGCCATTTTCCCCCTGGGATGAGTAACAAAACAAACAAAAACAAGCAGAAAGCAAAACCTTTAAAGTACAGCTAACATACAGGTTTCCTATTAGTAATGTTCCATTGCAATGTACATTCATTTGTTTTGTATAAATTCAATGAAAGTAAAATGTGAAAATTAAATGAAGTAATGATGGCAACTGAACACGTTTAAAAGGATTTGTATTATTGAAGTCAGATGATGTACCCAATCAGTAATGATTTCTTTCAACCAAATTCAACCTAACAACCTAACTCAACCTGCATACAACACAAAAGACACTTTTTGTAAACAAATCAGGTTAAGTCATTTCAGATCCACAATATGTAACATTTGAAAAACTAAAAACACTCAGACAAAGCAGCTCCAACTCCTGCACTAGCACTCTCAGACCCAGCAGTGCCCTGAGAGTTTGCATGGCTCCACTGTTACTGTTACTGTTACTGTAATCAGCCCTTTGTTCCCCTCTGGCCACTCACATGCTGCATCTGGTGAACGTTGCTCAGGCGGTGCAGTCCGAAGACGTAGCCCTCGCTGCGGTCAGCGTTGATCTTGTTCAGGGCCTGTTCGGCCGCCCCGAGGGCCACGGCATCCTTGCAGGAACCAGGTGCCAAGACGTCGACGGGCGCTGCGTGGACGCAGGCTACGGCCAGCAGCAAGAGCACGCACTGTTTCATGGTGGCGCTTTGTCTCTTGGATACTCAGGCACACACACACACACACCCTCACTGCCTAAACACTGCTGACGAGAAAGAGAGAGGGCTCGTGCTTATATACAGGCATCCCTCACCCACCCATGCAGCCTGCCTCTCTGTCCCCACAGCATTGATCCCCTACTCCCCCGCGACCCCAGGGGCCTGTCTGTAAACATGACCTCGCTTTTTTTAAATCTCCCCCCTCTGTCTTTCTTTCTTGTCCATCTTTCTCTTTTTGGGCAAGGGTCTGGTCAGCCATTATTTAATCAGCAACACAATCATGCTCTTGTTTTTATCTATTCAGACTCTTAACAGTCGTCTCAGACAGAAGACAATTGAAGGCTGGCGAAAACAAAGGGATGGAGGGGGGTGGGCTTGAGGGGGAAGGGGGACAGGGGGTGTTGAGAGATTATGACATGGATTTAGACATTGTTTGTGAAGTTTTAGTAGTGATCAGCAACAACCACCCACATGGACTGCCATTTACAAAAAGGCTGGATTTGTTCAGACTGTAAATCACATACAGGTCCCCTTTTTGTGTTTTCTGTTCTCTTCATCTCAGTAAGTGACAGACTTCTGAGAGCTGGTCTAACCCCCCCCTCCTTTCACCTCATCGAGAACCCAAACCCCAGTCTCATCTTGTCAGTGTTGTTCTGGATCACCAGATAAGCGATGATAAGATCAGCTTATGTATGTAAATCTGCTTGGCAGTTATCTTCAGCTGCTTTACTGGTTCCCGGCACAGCATCCAGACTTACTGGGGTGATTTTCAACTGTATAACAAAAGACCCGTGCAACCGTGTATCTGCCTGTTTGTACTGTAGTTCGGTGTGGTCATGTAGGGACTATTTGCTTCACAGCTTGTCCTCACATGCTATGAAATGTTTAGCCTCATGTGGTGATTATGTCACAGATACATTAGCAAACAACCATAAAGAGTCAACATGACCCTAAGGGATTATCTATGGGTGGCTGGTCAGGGGTCCCCTGCAAGATCAATGTATTGAACCACATATCATATTTTAGAAGACCCTCAAATGAACAGTAGACCACATCATGAACTGATAAAAATCTCACTTGTGGCGACTTTTTGGATTTAGATTTTTGTTGGATCGCTGATGTCTGTCAGTTATAGAACTCACTCTTTCATGTATGTGTCTGCATTTGCGTTGTGATAAACCATTTATATTTGAAGTCCATCAAATATAGACCATTTGATGGATTAGTTTGGTTTTGTTCAAGTCAGCTCCTGATAATAGTTTTACTTGTTGTAGCAAACTGGTATTGATCACTGGTGCAAGTAACCCATTAGAATCCAATGGACTGTTGAGCAACAGAGTCTTAATCAATTCAATACAACAGCTTAACCAAGACTACTAATACCGGTCTCAACTGGAAAGCCTATTTTTGACAGTTTTGACTGTCAAGAGCTTGTTAATACAGAGAGATTTTTAGCAAAGATTTCTGAAAACAAGTCACTGTGAACTCAAATCATCTTAGAACAGTCACAAACATGTTTTTATAGAAGTATGGCCCTTTGACAGAAACACTAATTAACTGAAGTAACTAAGCAGCACAGATATTTGTAAAAATAAACAAATAAAGAAAAAAAAACAAACACAATCCTAGATAAAAAAGAAAAGATGCTCACATTATTATGATAGTATGTTACATAACTGCACTGGTCATCTCTGTATTTGGCAGTTGGACCTTAGGACCTTAGTAGATCTGTGATTCTGACACAGAGACTGTGTCATGTTACCATGATTAAAACTGATGTGCTCACTGTAAATGAATTGTATGAGTGAATGGAAAATTGTGTTGACTGAACAGCAGTTGTTCTAGACCTGGATCATGTGAGCCTGAACCTGTGAGCATCTTAGCTACCAAGATGCTACATAGTGTAAATTAGAAAATGTGTTTCTAAGATTACAGAGGGCTGTATTGAAACAAGGATGCTGGATTAAAACAATCAAACTTTATTGACAGTAACACAAGAAAGACCCCGGCCTGCTGGGCCCATATCCCTGTAAATCATAATAACTGCAACTACACAGAGTGTTCACAACTACATGCAGTCAAATGCTGAGTATTCTAGATGCCGTATACTGGTACTAAATAGTTTGTAGTATTATCTGGAGCTGTGCCATTATTTTGGTACTTAAACAGCAGAATAAAAGATCACTGAGCTGAAAGTTGAAAAACGGGGGATTGGTGGGACGCCGGGTCATGCTCATGTCGGGGTTGGGGGGGAGGAGGAGGGGGGAAGGGACAGATGGGGTGGATCGTCGGAGGGATTTTCACAACGCCTGGACACTGGGGGAAAAAGTGTTTGGGTGGAGGCCCGCCAGGAGCCATGGGGCCAAAGCCTCCAGGGTGTCTAGGCGGGTGTCCTGGACGTCCTTGAGGTCCTGGAGGTCCTGGAGGTCCTGGAGGTCCAGGAGGAGGTCTACCAAAAGGAGGGTGGGATGCAGGGTCCAGATGTGGAAACGGCGGTTTTGTACAGTTGGCTACAGTGGGAGGTGTGTGGTGGTGGAAAATTGTGTCGTTCTGCAAAAGAGAGGATGCATCCCATAATAGCAGTTGTAGTCAGTGTAAATAGTCAAAATCATGAAATATTAGTGCAGCACCATATAAGGCTGATGTTTCATTTACTGATCATGAGAAAATGATGTTGTGCTATGCCTTTTGAGCCTTGGTCAGTTTGTTGGGAATAACCACTAGAGTAGGTGTAGGTGCAGTAGAAAAGGGTGTATTTTACAGTCTGTCCACTTGAGGGTGTTAGCTTGCAATGCATGCAATTTCCCAAAAGAGGAGAGCTCACACTGAAAGGGAGTATTGGGGCAACCCTGCATAACTAATACAAACTAAGAATGACATTATGTGGCTACCGAAGCTGTAATATAACTGTGGCTGTTGCACTGCCATACAATTATTGTTATACCATAATATACTGTATCATGAAGACAAAGCACACAGCATAACCTTCAGTATCTTAATCTGGGTTGTGTGCTGGCACTCTCTATGAAACATTAGGGTGAAGACAGGTACCTGGATATCAAATATAGTGCACTGAACATCCACTTCACCATTCCCAAGCAATGTTGACTCACAGAGACCATGGTGCTGTTGAGGGACAAAGACAGATGTTTGGAACCATGTTTACGATCAAGAAAGAACTCACTGACACACAAAATGAAGCAATGTCCCTATGCTCTCATAGCTCGGTGGGTCACAACAACACTAGAACAAATCGAGGAGATCAACTTTCCAGGGAAAAAGTGAACCGCGTTTCTGTCATGGCACAAGTGGGGAATAAAATCCACTATCACACTCACAGCTTCATCGTCACAAAGAGTAAGGCAGTTGTCCTGATCTTCTGCTTTAACGTCAGCGGTACAGTTAGTTTCAACAACTGCAAAATCAGCAAAGATGGACTGTCCCATGAACGTCCACTGCAAGGACAAATGTGGAAAAACAAAGAGGTATGTAAGTAAACATAAGCACATACTGTATACAGTACATGCTATATGCTATACATGAGCACACGTTGTATCTATATGTATCATATTGACAGTTATTTACAATCTTATTGTTTCTCTAGCCTCTTCTTAGGTGTCCCTTTAGATGATTTTACCAAAAGACAAGACAAGGTGACCACACGTGTCCCACCTGAGTTAACATCCTGCCAATCTCCATCAGCCTGAAGTGTTTCTCGTGCTTTTTCTCCTCGTTGAATTTCTTGACAGCGCTGCGGACGCTGTCCAGACCTTGGGGGTCATGTAAGGGGATCAACGAGGGGCAGTCAGGGCACTGTCTGTTCAGTTCCTCTGCAGGTACTGTGGACGACACATAAATCATCTGTGAGACTCGGGGGACCTATGTTTTCTTCATTTTTTTATGGCTGCATTGGGGCAATGATGACATGATAGTTGTTAATTGTTCCTTTTGAACTTTTGTGAAAGAGTTGTATAAATCTGCCAACTTTATGTGAGATTTATGTACTGTATATCATGTCATTGTAAAGCTGTCATTTGGAAATAGTGTATTGAATTAATTCATTACATTTGTGATGGACTTTTTGCTTGCTTTATCTACTTAAAAACAATTTTATTGCAGTTGAATATTCATAAACATGGAGATGTTAGGTTTTGTAAATAAACTCTTATTATTTTCCAAATGGCTGATCAGGATCATAGACAGCTCAGTAGGCTAGCTTGAGCTGGAATGGTTGGGTCTAAATCAGTGTGTGTCACCTGCATTAGTTTCGCAAGAGTATTTTTCAACGATTGCTTTCCCGTCTGTCTCCTTCACTGTCACACTGCATGTGGACTTGACTTGCTGAGTGTAAATAGAGAACAAACAGACTTCATTTTTTTACGAGGCAAGTTTATGTCAGATAAGATATGGTAAGAGGAAACGATTACTCTAGGCATGGTCTGCCGACCGGCATTTGAGAAAGTAATGGCTTTTGGCTTACTGTGTCATCAAATTCACGAATATCACATTTCTCTAATGGTTTGGGGTCGATGATGTGGCATTTGGTTTCACCTAAGGCCAAATCAAGAAGCAGCTGACATTCAGGGGTGCCCTTGAAGGATCATAGAGGAAGAAAAAAAAAAGTCTTTGGTTCAGGAAAATATTTACTTGTTTTCAGATGATTTCAGGCTTTTTATTCAAGTTTTTAAACACTGGATTGTCAAAAAGAACTCCCAAAAGAGGGTTAAACATTGTTACTAATTTCACACATAAAAAGCAATCTTAGTCAAAAATTCTTCTTCAGCAGAAAAGCTCCCTTTTGTTGAGCTGCACTCACCTTGTTCTCTGCTTTGGCAGAGGTGATTTTGTCGAGACGGAACTTGTAACCACGGTGATGGTGGTGGTTGATGAAGTGCTCAGCCACCTTGGCGGCCGCCTCCTTGTCTTCCTCCGTGCAGGTGAAGGGCTTGTCAGTTGGGGGCAGGCTGGCGGCCAGCACTGCGGGGATGGCCAAGGCTAGCAATAACAGTCCCCTCATGCTGAAGGACTCAAGGGGCAAAAAAGCAGAGGAGCAAGTCCTGCAGGCTCATTTATACAATCATCTGCACTATCTGGCCAAAGGGTAAACAATGTGGGCAAAAGTAAACAGCTGGCTTGTTAAAATAATCCCTGTTTTAGAGAGAGAGAGAGAGAGAGAACGGAGAGGAGACGAGATTTCAGAGTTTATAGAGCAGAGTATTCTGAAGCTGACCGGAGAAATGCAGCATCCATGTGGTTGATAAGAGTTGTTAACACTTATGTTTTCAAATAAATTGACCCAAATATTTTGCATACTTGGATAAAACCATTTGAATCACATGCCTTCTATAGACACGTTCCTCAATAAGCAAGAGGTTAATTTAATTTTTTCCAAAATCTGGATGTATTTCTGATATTTTTAGCATCATTTGGCAGTTCATTTGTACTGTATATGTGCTATTCTCTCGCAATAGGATTTCAGAACTTGATGTGAAAGACGTGGTTGGGGTGTTTTTGAGCACAGTAGCAATAGCCCTTGACCATTCTGACAGCTTTTGAAATGAGTGATTTGCACTGGTGTTAGAGAAAACATGTAAAACTTCAGTGTCCTGACACTTGACTTTTATTGTTCCTTTGTGCAAGATCAAATTTAGCACCCTCTCTAACTCTTAATATCCTAGCATGCAATGAATTCTATCCTCATAAAATAGGGAAAACCACAAAGAGCTATTAAGAAGAATCTTTTCTGGTAAGTGCTCTCTTCGGCAAAAGTAAATCAAGGCAAGTCAATGCATGTCTGTGTAAATGCTTAGTCATCTTTAGGGTAATTGTGTAGAAATGTTAATCATGTAATGTATGCTGTTTTACTATTACCATTTATTTGATTAGATTGTTTTTGGTTGCCCCTCTGAATTTCACTCTCCATAAATGAATACAAAGATTCATTTGTATGTATTTGTCCCTTCATTTGTTTGTATTTGTATTCATTGCTTTGTAAATAATTAACAAAGACTAAATGTGCAATATGTCGAAATCAGGGACCTTTGCTCCTAAGTTGAGTACAAGTTTTTAAAACCATGCAACGGTTGGGTAATCTCTTTACCTTGCTCTGTGTGTGTGTCCTGAGGTGAGGTCTTCATCAAGTAATCAATAATATCACTGCCTCACAGATAACCAATCAGTAACACAGGATATTATGATAGATTTTATACCATGTAACCTTTTACAGGACAGCTCAGAATAAAACAAAAACAAAAACAAATTCAGTTGAAGCCATTTTAAGCAAATATCTCATTCCAGTAATGTATCGCACGCTGTGATTTGATTGATTTCCCATTTGCCACTTACTGAGCAATAAAATGCTTAAAAATTTAGCTCACTAACGTTCTGATTTTCCAAGGGCTATAAATTGTTTGTGAATATTTGTTTAAGACTGGACCCAACTTTCCAAGTGAGTACATTTGGTGCATCTTAATATGCACAGAGTCAGTTAAAGAGTCAATCACACAGCCAGTGCTCAGCTCTGTTGAAATACCCGTCCAAGGATACTGTAGCATAGTCACCATATGGCCTATGACTATGGGCACAAAGCCTGGTATTTCAATGGTGGAAGATTATTTTGAAGCAATAACAATTGTTTTATTTTCAAAATAAATTCGATGATCGTAAAATACCATTCCAAAAATCTTCACTGAAAAGCTTTGGGAATCAAGTTGCTGTCTGTTATTTAACATACTGTAGGTGAAAACAAGGCTATCCAGTTGTCTGATTGGCTCTGACAATTTCATATTTCTGGACTGTGACTGATATGGTTCTCTCTCTACAGAGTGGTGTAGCGAGGAACCCCAGGGCAGGAGCGGAAAGGGGAGTCTCCACTGGGGAACACCGCAAGGAACACTGGGGTGTGGGGAGGTTTGGTGCCAAAGATGGCATGTCTCTTCCTGCGGTAAGGCTTGTAGCGGAAGTCCGCCGAAGGTCTGGTGACGGTGACCCCAAGCTCCTCAGAAGACTGGGACTCTGATGACTCCTCGCTGGAGGACGCTGCAACATGTGGACTCACAACCATGGGGTCATAGGTCATAGGAGTATGATGGATGGGGTCCAAGAGCCTGTCGTCGGGCACCACAGGTGGCTGAATGGGCGTGTATGGGTTCGGGTTCGGACCCGGAACTTCAGGGACGACAGCATCGATTCCAGTACCCGGTTCCGTCGCAACAGTGGGGGGAACATCGTGGACCACAGGCTTTACATTGACCTTGGCTGAAGAGCCAAAGCGCTGAGCAAAAGCAAAACAACAACACAACATGAGAACCGGCGGCCAGAATCAATCAGTTTAATCATAGGGATGAGTGTGTGGGTGTGCACGTAGATCTGAAGGCCAAGCTTTGTTAGCTTTGGCAAGGACACTTCCTGGCGCTTTACTCTTTGTGTTGACTTGTCAGCACTACGATGTGGGTTGTTGTATGGCTCTGAAACCACAAGGTTTGACTGGTTTGGGCTCTCAATCATGTTAAGAGATGGAAAGAGAAGGTTCCAGGAAGAATGCTCTCTGTTGCACGGCCAGCCACACTACCCCTTGACTTAGAAAATCATAAAATTTACGGTACCTGTGGGTGGAATATTTCACAGGACACCTTAGCATCTTGTTGGAACCAGCTGTTACCAACAACAACTCCAGCACAGAAACCAATGGGCTGCAATGAGACAATAGCCAGGAGTGGGCAATCAGCAGATGTACAGGTAAAGACAATGAGATACTGGCATGTAGTTAGGGGTGAGCAGTGAGACAAAAGCATTTAATGGACTGAGATAATGGACTTCATGTTTCTGAATTGCTATGGCAGCGCTATTCAGGGTATTTGGTTGTTAGAGCCAGAAGGGTTCCAAGTCTTACAAATGATGGAAATATGAATAATAACAGTGGCTCAGCTATGGCCCTCTGGCTCTCACCTTTCTCACAGCATCCACTGGCTCACAGAAACCTGAGGCAGTTAGTCCCTCTCCACACTCTGCAATGGTAAACTCGACGAAGGTGCGCTTAAATGGTACACGCTGCAGAAACAAATTACATTATTGTCGACAGAACACTTCATTCAATTACACAGAACCGTATCTTTGAATTATGCAACGAGAAACAAAGAGTTGTGAATGCATAACCATTTAGATTAGATTCAACTATTGTCATTGTGCAGAGTAGCCTACAAGTAGGTACAGAGGAAATGAAATGCACTTTGCATCTAACCATAGGGTGACCAGACGTCCCCGGTTTCAGGGTTTTCAGTCCCCGTTTTTGGTTGCCTGTCCCAGGGAAAATAAAGAAAAACTACCTGTGTCCCCGTTTTTTGAAGATAAAACTTGTATTTCAATGAGATTGATAGTCAAATTGAAAATGTCCCCGTTTTTTCCACATTTTTGGGATTATGTCCCCAGTTTTGGTCTCGGACATCTGGTCACCTTAATCTAACCAGAAGTGCAAAAAAAAGCACAAAACTGCAATGTGATATCAGTATAGACAGGAAGTGCAAACCCACATTAACATTAACAAATATCATTCATTATGCTAGCAGTGTCTTGGATGCGCTATGATTAACTGTACTAGGGTGCAGTAGCCACGGTTTCTACTGCACAGGATGGAGGTCTTACTGTACTGTACCTGTGCAGAGGCGCGTGTGATGGTGTGCAGGGCCAGGCTTACAGGAAGTGTGCTCTGGGCCTTGTACTTGTTGAGTGTGAGAAGAGCTGCTCCCAAGGCCTCTCGGCTGTCCACTTGGAGCAAGAGAGGACAGACTGGGCACGTCTTCTGAAGCTTCTCTGGTGGATCTGGGACAATTGGTTACATTTCACTTTCACCTGAAATTCCCCTTGAAGTATTAAGACACTAAACAACACAACAACATACAACAACAACAACAACAACAACAACAACAACAGTGCTGTCCAGAAGGAAAGGAAGGCTGAAACCCTTAGATGCAAATGAATACAGATGTCAATGAATTGGTAAAGAAGAGGGACAATAAGGTACCTGGTACTAGAGTGCAGTCATAGCTGTATAGATACTCGTATCCGCCAGCATCATGAAGAAGGGTTATGTTGCAGTTCCCTGAAATTTGCTAAAACACACAAAAATAAATCTTGAAACGAAAAGACAAATCGGTTAGAGACCATGATAGCCTATGTTCATATTAGCCTACTGCTTGTATGTTTCACTCTTCCTGTGCGTGGCTGATGCTTTCTCTTAACATTCACAGGCCAAGATCTTTCAGAATTAAATCATCTTGACCTTTGGCTGAGTAGCAGGCAACCAGCAATAAATAAGACAATGCAACTAGGATTTCTGTAGAATGTCATATATTACTGTAACCAAAGTTGTGCGACGGCCATCCTCCGGCCTCCAGGTATTCCTGTTTTGAGAGATACATTCTCATGTTTTTGAAGTGAACGGATCAATACGGAACTTACAGTTTCCATGAAAGGTCGTACGTCACATCGCTTCCAGGGTTTGGGGCTCTTCACGTGGCACTTGGTCTCGAGTACATCTGCATCGAGGTAGTAAACTTTTCCAGCGGGTCCCTGCGAAGAAGAGAATTATTACAATGATGTAATGGCAAGTTATCGCAATTTTACTCAAAGAGAACCGTTTCCATACCTAGGCCAACACTATATTAAAAAGGGGTCTGGCCACAACCTGAATTTGAGGTTTTGGCATAATAATATATCATTACAGACAGTTATAATAGTAATTCACACAGCAAAACAAAAGCTTGCGGGTGTTGGCTAGCTGGGGAAATTAAAACTGCTGCTGCTGTTTGCTGCCACACCAAAGGACTTAATTAAATTGGCTCTTACGTCGTGACGGTCATTCAGAAACATCACCATTTACCCTCAATAAATAATTCACTCCCAAATACTTGTTGATTCATCTCAGATTCCACCTGAATAAAGCTACACAATTAGGCAACAGTGCGTAACTAAAATACAAATTGTAGGCTAGTCTATTAAAGTAGAGCTAAACTAAAATAAACAGTTTTTCTAATGTAATCCATCTGACCTGTGCGTGAAGCTGTACGTTGGTAATTCTATTGAGAGCAAATTTATATCCCGTCTGTCGATCTTCATTTATATAGGTGATGGCAAGTCGAGCCAATTTTTCCACGCTTTTGTCATCACAAGGAACAGGTGTTAATTCTATCACTTGAGCCGATACGTAAAAGACATTTGCGAAAACAAATGCCCAGGCAAAAGTGGATGAACTCGCTGTCGTGAGCGAAATCATTTTTGTGCTGTCAGCCGTCATATGAACATTTGGTTCCAGATAGTGTCCAGTTGTTTACATTTGCTGTTCAACATGGCATTGGAATGCTGAGAAATATTAACACTGCTTTTGAATGCTGGCCAAATCTCTTAAGCTGGATATATTGATCTTCCCAACATGAAAGTTATATTATATTCAAACGATAAACATGACCAAACTAATTTGTTTGGTCACATATACGTACTTAAATCGTTAAAAAAAAAAACCGTTTATTGCAACTAGACCTCGTCAATAAGCCAGAGTACTGGGGTGCAGTATTAACAATGACCAGAGGGGGGAGTTTTAGGCATGGTAAAGATGTGTCTAGTGTCTACGTCGAGTAATCGAATTACTATGGGAATTACATTTTGGTTGCAAACATGCGGGACATTATGTACCACTATGAACCTGAGATTCCCAGGTAGGGACCGATAAATGGCATTATTAGGTAAAGAGTTTAACTTCTAAAAATCGTTATGTGAGCAAAACTAATTTGAGAGAATGGGAGAAGTGTGTGTGTGTGTGTGTGTGTGTGTGTGTGTGTGTGTGTGTGTGTGTGTGTGTGTGTGTGCGTGCGTGCGTGCGTGCGTGCGTGCGTGCGTGTGTGTGGCATTTTAACCATCCAGCAGTAGTTCACAATCATAAGATCTTTATCCTCACCATCAGATGCCTCATAATCTTTTCCAGTGTGCTCCTGTCATAGGTGTGCGCAGGGTTTTGTACAGCATGTTCACATAGTAGGAGAATGCTTCTTAACACCCGCATGGGGAGAGTATCAGAGGACATAGCTGGATCAAATCAAAAGTGAATATCTTATCCCTCTTGGGTGTTTTAATGATGGATATAGTTGACTGCAGTAGAGGCCAGTCGTCATAGATGGCATAGAGTATTTAATTTGGCTTGTGTTTCACAGATAAATCTAGCTGTCAAAATACACATGTTCACTTGTTGTACTGGCTGTTTTTCTTGTAAATTTACAGTATATGTTGTATATGCATCTCAGGCTTGCTTTAGTAAGTGTACATGTATTTAAATCCTTCACGTTTGTTTTTAAAGCATTTCTACAACAGACTGAAGTTAAATGACAAACTATATGAGTGTCTGCGAAACAAGTGTGTGAGTGTGAGAGAGAAAGAGAGGGAGACAACAGAGAGGAGGAGGAAGAGAGAACACTGTAATTTTCCCACTATTAATAGTTTACTTTAAGTAACGCGAGAAGGGTGACATCGGAAAATATGAGATCCTTTTGTCTTGCGGTTGCTGTGGATCACCAAAAATATGTGCCCAATTATCTGAAAAAAAGGAAAACCCATTGTCATCTCATCAATCAATGGCAAATACGTCACACAAAAGTATAACTTCCTTGTCCCTGCCAGTACTGTGCACTTTGTGTCAGATTGTGGCTGAAGTCGCCATGACAATGTAGATGTTACTGTAATTACACAGGCATGCAATAAAGTTAATACTCTAGCTCACAAGTCATTCCTCATCATTATGCACTATCCTGAACTGAATGTCTGCATTAGTTTGGGTTCTAGCAGCTAAAACGACAGCCCTCCCCTCGCCTACACCCAGGAAAAGGAATCAATCAACCATCTGCAGGCTGCCTATAAATAAAATCAGAACTTCAGAAATGCTGCAGGAATGTCTTGGACATTTCCCTCAGAAGTCAATGGTAGTTCTTTTTCAGTCCAGAACACTTAAATATTTTGTAAAAGGGGACATATTTACACAACCTTGCCCCTTTGTCTAGATCTGAGAGGCGTGTAGGAACCCGGTTCTGCTTTCAGCTGGCAAGCGCTCAAATAAAGCAGCGCCTGTTTTCTGGGAGACCCCTGTTCCCCTGACTCTCCTAAGGGGCTCTGCAAACTGGGAGGGTCATCATTATTACAGCACCCCCCATTTCAGTGACTCAGTAACTCCCCATTTATACACTTTAGAAGTCCAACCAAGTGCAGCGCACTATTTGTGCAAATCACCTGGAGCACATGCATCCTGCGACCTCAAATAGGCCACAGGCTATCCTCTTGCCCCTAATTTGAGGCACTCTTTTACAAGCCACGGCTTTCCACATTTTCTCACTCTCTCCACTTATCTTTTGAATGGATCAATGCCTCCATCCTCTCCTTTTGGAAATTCATGTATCCAAATTGCCTGCAGACCCACAGGAAAAATACACATTTAGCCATAGTGCCTTCATATTCCTCAACCAGAGCCAAGGTTTTTCCGCACCCCGCACCCCGCAGTATGCCACAAAAATATGTATAAAATGGCATTTACTTCAGACATTAATAAAACTTATTCGGTCGTCCAGAGACAAATAATACCACACCAATGGAACTGGATTTTTTTTTTTCAACTTCAACTAAATTGTAAACTTTTTTCTCTTTCCTCTGCTGCTCGTTTTCATAATGATATCCTACAATAAAAGTTTAACTATGATCAGTACATTCAAAATACTTACATGGAAATCTTAATTATGCGAGCCACGACTGCATTTAAAAGTAATTGAATTATTTGTAATAGGTCTGACCTTGTTGGCACCATGTAGCAGTTCAAAAATAGAATATACAACGGCGCTCGCCTTTGGCAAGTGATAAAGTGCCACACGTGCAAGCATGGGGGAGTGTCTGGGAAGAAAGTGCTCTAGTAGTGTCACAGAGAGGGAGAGAGAGCGCGCGTAACAGTACGGCAGCTCAAACCTGATTCTCTAACTATTCAAACGGGATTTACACGGACTAACACAGACTCATAACGCCCTTAACAAAATAAAATAAAAATATAAACAAACTAAAGGGGTTCTAGGTTAACTATGAAAATGTTATATTGGCAGCTTGCCACTGTCGTGGTGTGGTGCTTGATAGGGTTTGCTATCGGACGGAGAGCTGGTGCTGAAGACGGCGACAATCTCGAGAAAACAAACAGCGCGCGATGCACCTCGCGATGTCTGACTCTCCACATGACACAGCTGACGGCTTCATTCAAACATCTTCAGGTACAGTAATTCCGCATTACAGCTTCCTTCACAGGAGGACACACAGTTATTTCTTCTTTAACTAAGTAGTCTAGACATGTTAATCTGCACGCCAATATCAACACAGGAGATGTTTCGTTGTCTGTCCCAATCTTTATGTGCTGGAGTTAGACGCACTAACCCAAAATTACTATTCCAAACGTGGCGGGCATTTACAATGAGGAAGTTCTCACGACGTAATGTATGCGGTGGTCCATGACATTACTTGGACGTTAAAACTAAGCCATTAAACGAATAGTAGTAGTTTAAAGTTCTCAACATGTGTTATGTGCAGTGGGTGGGAATGTCATTAAGCGCGAGGGGCACTTTAACGTCCGTCTGAGTGAAAAGCAAGGCGTGAGAGCTGCTCTGTTCGCTCGGTCTCTACATCCCCGCCACCTGGGAGTTGGGTTATGAAGGTGGTCCCCGGTTGACTGAGAATAACCAAATTCACTTCAATGCAAGGTGTACTGTAGCTCCACTGGTTCTCAGCTCTTTGGCGTGGTAGTGCTGAATTGAGGACGCGAACACGTAAGGTCTTTATAAAGTGGTCAGAGGCAGAGAGAAAAGTTTTCATGCTTATTAAAATACACGGTCATCACCGCCACATCATGTTTTGGCAACTGTTCCACCCGCCCCCCCTCTCTGGCTCTCACACTCGGTATGTTTGAAAAGTAATGTGTATATTTTATTTTTTATTTGCTGAGTCTGATAATGTGTGTGTGTGTGTGTGTGTGTGTGTGTGTGTGTGTGTGTGTGTGTGTGTGTGTGTGTGTGTGTGTGTGTGTGTGTGTGTGTGTGTGTCTTAGTGTTTATGTATATATGCTCCATGGGGCCTGTGCCATTTACCTCCCCTGCAGATGGGAATATGCTTAGGGGTCGAGCCTCCAACACAGCACCAAGTCCACAGCTAGTAAATTTCTCCTTGATGCAATTTTCTCCTCTGCTTCCTGGTAGTTTGTGGCTGTGATTTACATGTAGGGGTGAATGGGTGAGAGACCTGAGTGCAGGGCACTATGATCTATAGGGACTTCCCACTGGGCTGCTTTAAAAGGACTTTTAAAAGGGTGATCTGGAGATGAGGAGATCGGATGTGAGGTGACAGAATGTTTTTCTACCAAATTTCACTTCAAAGTAGTAAAGCATGATCTTTTAAAATTATTATTATTGGATAGCTTTTAAGGTGTCTTGAGTTAAGCATGAACCACTGGTGATGATTTGTTATTTTGTAGATTTTTCAGTGAAAAAAACGAGACCCATTGACTTTTTATGAATGGATCCACAATACCCAAAATACTGAGCGTCTTTTTCAGCTCCTGTGTAGGGAATAGAGAATACTCCTCACACAAAGTGTCACAAAGTGCTGTTTGATCAGCTGCAAAATTATCCATATTTGTACAGTAGCATCAGTTGCCACGCTTCTCTACAGTCAGCTGTTCGGGATGCATTGTTTATCATCCATCAAAACATTGTATTCATTTTTTGAATGGGAGAGCAACTGAGGGAGATGGAGAGGGAAAAACAGTGATTCGATAAGAAAGAGAGAGAAGCATATTCAGAGAGTAGACACCCTATAGAAACAGATGCCATGGGAAATTTAAATATCTTATGTTGGTATAAGATCATGCCTCAGGAATGTCTGTACTTTGAGTACTATTGGCAAGCTTTCAGTTTCTGTCAGAGCCAATAGTGAGTTAGGATCAAGTCTCACCCACTGTGAAATGAGATGATAGATATATATCCAAATAGAGAGAATTGTTTCTTCAAGCTTGCCTACCTCTGTAAACACAAATGACTTGACGGCACAAGCAGTGCCCTCCCTTTCTCTCCCTCTCTTTCTTCACTTCTTATGAAGAGGAATCACACTGCCTGCCTTGATAATATGATACACCAGCAGAATCCCGCAGGTCTGGAAGGAAACAGCGTCTCAACGGTTACTCCATATTTTAACAAATGGCCCGTTAACGCCTCTGTCAGACCCCTCGCTCCCACACCTGTGACTCCGTGGTCCATTTCAGGGCCGCGTGAGGAATTGATGGCGGCACAGCCGACGTTTCCCTTTTATCTACCAGTGCAGATATTTCTGAGCCTACAGACAGATGTCGAGGGTTAACACTGAGCTGCTCTTTGTCAGGAGGGTGATGGATTTCTGGCACAGACGCAGTGGGATTGCTCCTCTGTGTGCCACGACTTAAATAGCAGCTGCAATCCGCCAGTTAAGCTTCCCTTTCCTGATCATGTTGTTTTAATGTCAGGTGTCTGGGATATGTCCAGTGTAGGGGTGCAACGATACACAAAATTCATGGATTTGTGTGTACCTTTGGTTTTGAAGTCATGGCTCAGTTCATTTTCGTGAAAGTAAGCATGTAGGCGCTGCTAACCTACATTTCACTGACAGTATTGCTGATGCGCAATGAGAATAGTATTTTGAAAAGTTATCAAAATGTTTTTACGTTAATTGACTAAACTGACATAGGCTACAGTCTTCCACTTATATGTTTGTGTGGGTACTCGAATGTGATGAAGACCCAGTAGGGTCGAAACATTGCTTGTTTTTAAACATTGAATGAGAGCAAATAGCAGTGTTGCAGACTAGCAGTGTTGCAGACTTTTATTGAAGGTACTCGAATGTGAAACATGGTCTGCAAGCAAAACAGCCTACTGCTGATAAAGACTACATTTAGTGCTTTCGGGCTACACTTCTACATTGAGTCTGACATCCTGTAGGCCTACCTAAACAGTTTGGTACGAATATGTGTCCCTTTACACCCCTAGTCCAGTGTAGGGACGAAGGTCTCATGCATTGCATCTTCACAGACACTCTCCAGTCTTGAACAAATACTCCTATCAAATTGCTGTATTCTCATACCACTCACAACGTTCATGATGATGCCAATGGAATTGGTTATATTATAGCCTTCTCCTAACAAGCACATTTAAACATGTTAGGACTCTGGAAGGAGATCTGTTATCTTATCGTTGCAGTGACAGCCATGCTTTCATTGGGCAATGAGAGCATCTAGCAGTACAGGATCCCAATGATTATTTACAGTTAACAGTTCCATGACTGGACTTGTTTAATATTTGGAAAGCATGATGTGTGTGCCTCTAATTAGCCTCTGATGACACAAATGCACTGGTGTGTAATAAAAGGACAAGTGTGTTATGGAAAGAATGATGGCATCAACAAAGAAGATGATAACGGTTATGATTATAACAATGTGACGACAGTAATGGTATCTTGCACGTCAGTAGCAGTCACAGCATAATACACCATATTTGATATCATGGGGACTATTTCATTTAATAATGCCATTACTATGCAAAGTATATCCTGCCAGAGTAGTATTACTCAAAAAGGTTGATATATTGAGGGAAAGTCCACTTTTTAATGAAACAACAGTGGCTCTGTGCCTGCTGTAGTGCGCTGTAGATTAAGACTGGTGCTCTATAAAAACAGATTTGTGTGCTGGCTTTAAATGATGCTGGGTTACTAGCCTGACTGAAATGCTTAATGGTTTTCTCATAAGTACTGTATGAGCATTTGCACAGCACAGTCATAGGCCCTGTGTGCTTTAGACAGGCTGTTTTTTAGTTGTGGTACTTGTAGGAGTTATTGACACATAGAGCCAATTAAAATTCCCAGCAAGACTACTTTTGTTAAAATGCATGTTTATGGGAGACGGATGGCGGGAGGGTTTGGGGGAGGGGTTTGTGGTGGTGGTAACATCATTTCACACCACCTCTTGCTGCGCATTAACGGTTATATTTGAACGGGAAGAGAAGTAGGGGAACATGACAAACTCCGACCTCAGAAGGGCTTTTCGGGGAAATGACGTCGGCGCGCCATACCCAAAATGGGCCGTGGAAGTGTGGGGTCGCGGTTAAGGTTAAGGAGGAGTTGCGTAATTACAGTATGTCACTTGTGTGTGTGTGGGTGTGTGTGTTTGTGCCCACAGCTGTAATGATGAACAAGTAGCAATTTTACACCCAGGGCTATTAAAACATCACTTTCCTTTTCTGGTATTGCCCCACAGCCTAAAGAATGTAGCAGTATTGAAAAGAATCATCTGCTCAGTGTGCAAGCTGCAGGAAACAGTTAACAAAAGTTTGCAGCACCTTCCTTCTCCAGATGCACATGAATGCTAATGTGAACAGGTGGTGTGTGTTGTCAGAGGGATTGAACAGAAGGTGGTCTACATCATCACCAGTTAATTAACGCTGTTAATGTCCAGGTATATTATATTCAAGGTCATTTGTCTTTGAAAGGGCTCTTACAAGTATTTCTGCACAGTTTGGTCAAGCTGTCATATGTTATGAATTGCCTATGTGAAGCCCCGAGATTGTGATGCATATTGGTGAGAACAAACTTTGACAGACTTTGTGGTTTGGCTCCAAGGCTACTCTTGTGATAAAGGTGTCTTGGCAACAGAGCATTAACTGCTAGGTTACCCGTTAAGTACCTGTTTAATAATTACCTGTCCCATTATTTACTTCAAGCATAGGTGAAGCTGACACGTCACTGATGATACAGTATGTTAGTGGATTGACCTGACCATCGTATGTGAAAATTTAGCCTACAGTAATCAGTCTTAGGAAGAAAAAGTATTTTTGCAAAGAGTAGTTTAGTTTTTTTATCTCCAAAATGACATACTCTAACTGAAACGCAATATGCAACATCTGATCAATCATGACTATCTGTTTACTTATGCGGTTTTTGAATAGTGTTTCTACTACAATAATGTTGGTTTATGGCTCCAGTATCTATCTCTAGTATTATGGCAATTAGAAATGATTACTGTGTTTTATCTCTATCTGCAAATTGTCAGAGACGGCTGTGAGTGGCTGCCACTGAATTGCATGCCTTTTCAGTTGACATGTAATTGAGCTATTAAATATGGCGGTTAGCGCTGCATGCATGAAGTAGTTCTTCACAGTGGAGGCCCCCTTTTATAGTTCCAAACTCGTTCTTCCATTTGCTCTTGTATCCATTAAATCCAGCTAATTTTTCGATGCAGATTTTTACTATCGACTCTCTCTTTCATTTTCTTTATTCTTTGTTTATCTCACGTCAGTGCCAGTCCCTCTCTCCGAAATCAGTACAGTAAATGGTGTTGCTTGGCATGTGTTCAAGAAGAGTAGCTGTGTGCAGGACAAATAGAGAGTAGCTTCAAAAAGGAATATAAGGTCCGCAACACTGATAATTGCTCCCGTTCATTGTTAAAAACAAGCAACGTTTCGACCCTACTGAAGCCTGATGAAGACCCAGTAGGGTCGACACTTGGCTTGTTTTTAACATAAACGGGAGCAATTATCAGTGTTATTACATTATATTCCTTTTTGTCTCTTGCCTTGTGCCCTCGGACGAAATGCTGTGATTGGTTGAGCGGCAGACTGATCCGGGGTCAGGGAGAGAGCCAGGAGGGGAGGGGAGCCTCAGAAAGGTGGCGTTCCGCAACAGCCCCAGACAGAAACCATTACAATCAAGCCTGCGCCGCTTACCGATCACGATAATGGCAGATTTAGAAAGACGGCTAAATGCCTGCTGCGGGACGCTTTGCTTGTCTTGTGGGGTTGGAGTGAGAGAGTGATGACAAGGAGAGAGAGGGTCCTAAGAGACAATAGTTACCTTCTCTATGATATTGTGTGTGCTCGTGTGATGTGATAGTGCGTTCATTAATGTTGATCATGTAGATATCTGGTTGTTTGTTCCTCTGAATATGCACACGTATTACGTACTCAACATTATTTTTGCATTATGTCCTTTAGCAATGCTATGTGGATTCATGGTAATTGCCACTAAAGCATTTTTGACTTTAGGATTATGATAGACTGACACAGAGCGGGAAAAAGACGGAGAGGGAGAGAAAGATATGTGTAACGAGAAAGCTCTTCCGTGTCTGCCCGGGGTTAACCTCCTCAGCAATTTCATGCAGCATTTTTGCTGTCAGATGTCGTAAAGTGTGTTTAGATAGGTTGGTGTGTATGTCTTTGTGGTGAGTGTTCTTTTTTCCCTCCCCCCTCTCGTGTCTCGAGTGAAGTACAGTAAAACAGCTGCTCACATGTGGGCTCGGGGCCGGGGGGTGCAGGGGTGCAGAACAAAGCCTCTGACCACTTGCCCGACTGACAGAAAACAATCAGATTGCTCCAAAGGGACACCTGTGGATGGCAGCTGATGACGAGAGCCGACAAAGGCCATGTCTCTACTTCTGCCACTTCTCTCTCTCTCTCTCTTTTCCCTCTCCCTCTTCTTTCTTCCTCAGTTTCCCCTGTGACTCTGTCTCTTTTACTCCTTCACCCTCCCCCCGTACTCTCTCCCTCTGATGATATCTCTTTGATGGGTGCTGTCAGGACTTCCTGTGTATATGGTTGGAATAGCCCAGGAGAAATTCCCATGAATGATGTTCACTGGTTTTTCATGTAAAGCAGAAGGCAGGCAACAACACACTGGAAGAAAACAGAGATAGACACAACATGGGGAAAAACATGTTTGTTTTGGTGAGAGGACTGCCACTGTTTAGAAAAAGTGTTTATTTTGCACAGACGTGTGTTGTTTAGTCTAAGTCTAGACTCCTCTACCCCTGTGTCCTTTATTTGATACCTTTAGACTAACTTTCCTTGAGACGCTTGTCATTTAGACTGGTGTGGATAAGCTTTGCCTCAGACAAGCCCTTATCACAACAATGCATCTCTTCATCAAAGGCTTTTAGACGAGTCTCTCAAGCTAAATAGTTATTTAGGCGGATTAAGAACAGGTCCCTGTGTGCAGCCACAGGCAAAATTGCTTATTTTCCTTCAGACTTTGCATTTAACTTTCGTCAACTTTCAATTTGCCACCCCCTTCTCCCTGAAGAACATCTGAAGCTTTGTTTTTCTTTGTGAAGTTTCACTGTCTCCTTACCATCTGTTTGTGACTTAAGTTTCCTCTCCTTGAAACCTCATTAAGAAGATGTTTAGGTACATCTCCAGGGAAGATATTACTTTGGAGCAGTCCTGCAGAGATAGCAGTTTTGTGTGTGTGTGTGTGTGTGTGTGTGTGTGTGTGTGTGTGTGTCGGGGGGGGGAGGGGGGGGGGGGCACTGCAGGACTCCAGCTTTTCAGACGCAATGGTTATTCTTCACCTGCTTTGGTATAATTAAGAGCTCACAGGAGTGGGATGAGACTGAGATTATGTAAGGACCGTGAAATGAGTTTGAATAGTACAAACAGTGGTTTCACAGAAGGGGATGTTTTGGATGGGACTACGGAAGGTGAGATTGCACATTTCTAAGTCTTTTTCTCACTGGAACTATTTTCAGTTTTACAGATTTTAAAAGCACTTAAATGTACTAACTGATTTTGACAGATGCTTGAATTCATCTCAGATTTATTTTCACTACAACAGCCACAATGACTTTCACAGACAGTCTAACTACGTATTTAAATGGGTATGCTTTCATTCAGCATGAAATTTTGTAAATTTATTTGTTTGCTCAAAATTGTTCTGATCTTAATTACAGTAGCTGTGAACAACCGTCTGTTTTTTAAATAGGAACATTATATCCCTCTAAATTTAGATCAGGCTCTTCCTGGGTTGAAATAGTTTACAGTACGCTGGAAAACAGACATTACTGACCACCACCACTCAGTTGTTCATGACTGACCTTCTCTCTCATCGATATTCCAAGTGTTTGTGTGGTCAGGTGTTGACGTGCACTAGAGCCTGTGGCTTCGGCCCGTGGTAGAAACTCCCATGTTTACAGGCTCTGTGATTCATCTGTGCCCGACCTTCCTCCTCACATACGGCACTGTAGGTCACACAATGCAGTCTTGTGGCAAGGCCTGGAAAACATGGCATATGGATTAGCCTTTGAGAGGTGCTGAAATGTCGTAATATTATACATAGACCACACGGCAGTTCAACGTCTTTGGAGCTGGAAAAAATGTCCTTTCATACTATTTGATCAAGGCAGCTAGTAGCTCATTTTGGGATTGATGTAATGTGCCTCACACATATGTAATGTTTTCAGATCAGATTTTTTGACATTGCCTCAATATTTATGTAACACCCCTGCTCAAGTATTTCATACTTTCCCATTAATGTTTTTTTGTCCCTCTCTCCCACAGAGTGACAGTGTCCTGAGCTGGTGTGAGAGTCACCGTCGATGCTCACAGGTAAGGCCGTCCCATTTCTTGTCAGCGAGCTTTGCAGCTGCAAGCTCCTCTAGGATTCAGTCCATGGTAGTTCATCAACCACATTTCCTCCCCTCAGTGCACCTCAGTGCATTAAGACTTCAGTCGACATTCAATTTCACTCCATTAGGAGGAAATGGCAAAAGGTCAAAGCCTTTACACGAACCACATGTCATGTAGGTAGACCCAACACAGCTCAAGACTGTGGGGGCTAACTGTAAAGCCATCATAACCAACCACTGTGAGAGTGAAAGGCTTGAGCCTCAAGGACAGCATTGAAATTGGCGGTGCCCTTTTTCATTCAGGTCAAGGTTTTCCTTTTAATGCCCATGTCGCAAGAACTGCCTACCTATAGCAGACCCCTGGTCATTGTAGAATGGTACTTATTTACAAGTTGCCTTGATCACAAATGCATTGGATTAAAGTCAGTGTTCTTGACCAGATGACCACTGCCTACCAGGGGGTTCGTCTGGTTTTTCAATCATGTCCAACTCCCTCACACGGTGATCAGTGTTGCGTCCCTTAAGGTCTTATTGTTGCACTCTGTGACACTTTTATGTAGGAATTTGGAAGCCAGGTTTGGTTCTTTTATGATTGGTTGTCTGAGGGAGTCATAAAAGAAGCGAGGTCAGCTCAAGATCATTGTAGGGGAAAGCTTGGCTCATAGAGGTCTCTCCTTCACCGAAGCCTATTACAACATCAAATAGTGCCTCTCAGAGACCTGGATTTGGGTTGGGGAAAATGCAGTGTGCTGGTCATACTCGGGTCTTGACGGAGTTCTTTCATCCTGACCATTGCCCTTTTGAATGTTTTGCTTTCTCAGTGAGGCTTGGTGCCCATTTGGTGTGCCACACGCTCGTCTCTTAGCTCCACTCGAGCGTAGCCAGTTGAAAAGACTGTGGAGCTGAAAAACAGAGGAACAAAGCACGCATGCTGACCATGCGCAAGATCTCGCAAGATCTCGCATCTGTTTTTCAATATTATATTATATGTGATGCTAATCTCTCACTATCAGAGAGCCCAGCAAACATGGTTAGCTCGTTAATAGTAATTGCCAAAGCCAGGCGTATTTTGCCCCAAATCCCTTCCCCTCCTCACACACACACACACACACACACACACACACACACACATACACACCACATTTGCCCTGGGGTACTGGGGTTAAAAGTGCCTGAAAAAGGTAAAGCGCTCCCTCTGTGAAGACCGTATTTCTCACACCAAGCTTTTGAGCTGGCCTAATTGTTTTCAGATGGGGGTAGTCCTCCCACAGTCCTTGCAATAATAGGTAAGGTAAATGTTGTGCTTCTTATAAAAATAACGACAGCCATTTCACATCCTCCTGTGCTGAAACAGCTCCTCTTAAAGAGCCTAGAAAATTAGTCGCTGTTTATTCACTTAAGATCCGTGCCAGGAAGCCACTGTTTTTTCAACATGCATTTTCCCCCCAGCGTGTTAATTTATTGTTTGATTTTAAAGGACTTTCCATGCTCTCTCCCTTTTTTTTTTAGGTCCCAGCGTCTTAGTCACACGGGACATTTATTCTGGAATATTAGATCCAGTGAAACATACCCCCCTGTGATTTTTCAGCTCCAAAATAGCACTGTGCTCTCATACCAAAAAATATAAGGCTGTAATTAAGTGCCTAGAGGGAATTAAGTGGACTTTTTTGATCACAAGGCCCATTCCTGAGTCTTCTGATCCCGCCTGTCAGCAAGATGACCTGGGGTGGCCTCGGCTGAAAGTCGATGTCCGATGTTCCCCTTCCTCCTGATTGCCCTCTGTGGCCGGCCTGACCCCACATGCTCCTTACTGTGGTCCAGGACCTGGATTAACCTCCCGGGGATCCCCGCCTTCTCCCCTTAAGGGGCCGTTTTGGTCTCGGAGGGATTAAAAAAGCAGCTGGGGGTGAGGGCCTGTACCCCACTGGCCAACGAAGACCCCCACCCCAACCCCCTTCACCCCAAGCCACAGCCAGGTCTGTCACCACCAGTCAGTCCCAACCCCCGATGCCCCTCCAGCCCCACCTCGGCAGCCACCCTACCCCCACCGTCACCAGCAGGTGAGGTGAGCTGTTGGCTTGGGGTTGACCTGCTGGCTGCCCGCTGAGCAGGGCCATTGAAGGCGCCGGTGATGGAAGGTTACTGCTTGTGTGGTCAACCTCTGGGCCGAACTCATAACCTCTCCAGTCCAGCTCATAGTCTTCCCAGTGGGGAGGAGGAATTGAACAGCTCAGGTCAGACGGACCCATTTGGTGTTTAAACGAGCTGCTATATTGTATATTGTGCTTCTGTTGACCTGCTTGACGAGTAGCTCAAATATCAGTACACTATTTTATTATTTTATCATTATTTATTATTTATCATCATTCCTCATTTGTTATCATTGTGCAATGATTTTAAATAAATAATTGAACAAGCTACTATCTGATAGCTGATAGCCAAATGGAAATATGGATTCCATTGCTAGTGTGGGAAACATTGTCAGTGACAGATCTCATCCCATCTAAAGCTGTGTTTACGGACCAACAACTTTTCTTTTATGCACGTTGCCTCATCCTGTCATTGTTCAGTTAATAGGATTTAATCAAATCCACCACGAGCAGGCTTTGATTAGGTTTCATGTTTCTCTCGAATGAATATGAACACAATGGTTCACTGACAGACTTTATAAGATTCACATATGGTCCTGGAGCCTCATGTTGAAGTCCTTAAGCACATCATGCTTGGTTACATTTTACATATTTCGAGCACGGCCAGTTACCTTTAATGGATTGTAAAATTGTTTATGATGAAGGATCCATTTAAACCATATGAAAAGTGCTAGTGCTGCTTTGAGAGCCCGGGCTACATGACTACTGCAGCATGCCATCGTGGGGCTTAGAGACCGGATGACTCGTTACTAGTGGACTCAGCCCTTTCCCTGCCTCGGGTCTTTGGTCCTGTTGCTACAGAGCGGTGTGCTTTTGCCGGTGCTGTCGGCCGTCGGCCTTGTGCTGTGTGTGGCCTGGCTGGGAGACACCTGAAGAGAGTTAAATCTCACGCTTCATTGCCAGTACGATGGCCCGTGTTTTTCAGACATTTGGAACACCCAAGAAGAACAACATGGAATTGTTTTTCATGCTCTTGACTGGCGATGCTAACTGATTAGATGAAGCCGAGTGGGAGTTGAGTTGGGGGGGGAGGGGTGCATGCAGGAGGGGTTGGTTAGTGGAGAGGAAAGTTCTAGCTCATTTGTCGCCCCCTCACTGACACCAAGGCCATCCTGTCTTATGTTGGAAAGACAGAGGAGTGCTGTGACCTTTTGGTCGAGGATTAAACATCCTGGAGAAAGCAAACTTCCTGACGAAATCGAGATCTCATGCTATACCTACATATACGCCTCAAGTCTCGCAGCAGCCTGCTCCTTGCCTGGAGGATGTTGCAGCACATGTGGTTTCTGTCACCGCAAGGTTTGCGCCCATGAAAATTTGCATGACAGTGCACTAAATCAGAAACTCCAGCCCCGCTTTGAATCCTCGAGCCACAGTAAAAATGAAAATGTTTTAAAACAAAAAAAGAGGAGAGCGAGAGAGAGAGAGAGAGAGAGAGAGAGAGAGAGAAAAGAAAAAGATGAAGAAAAATACGACCTGGACATGCACTTGGCACATCCCTTTAACGTGATCCTCTGAAATATTTATGTGTCCTCAAAACAAATTTTATAGACACATGTTGATGCCTTCCACATTGAAAGAGCCAAGTAGTGTGTTATCTGTTACAGTCCAAAGCTTAGGCTTCACCCTGCTTAAAGACAACTTTGCTTCTGTAGCACTAATACTCTGCAGGTGCTGTATACTATGGTTGGCACCACATCACTGTAGAATGACTCATTATTCATCAAAGCTAAAAGGCAGCAATAAGCTTTTTTAGGCTTTAAACACAAAGTACTTTAGTTAGTTTCCCCCCTTTCCCCCCCTCTCTATCTTTTCTCCATTTCTTTGTTACCCATTTGCCCCCATGCATTGCTCTGGAGGGGCACTTGGAGCCTCGTCCTGCCTGCGAGAGATTTTTTGCATTTGTTCCGGCACATTTCACAGTGCTTTCAAAGCCATCCTCGGGTGGCTGGTGATGACTGATGCAGAGAAATGGTCTCCTTGGTTTAAGGGGTATTACCAATTCATTAGTTAGTCCTGTGCCTTCAAAGTATCACATTTATGACTGATGTAGACTAGTACTATGTATCATCATGAGAGGTCAGGGAAGTCATAGAAGGTCTGAATATATCATTTTCTAGCGATGCTATCATAGCTGAGATGGGCTTCTATATTGGATTTGTCTGCGTTTCTACAAGACCACATGACGGCATTTTATACACACAATTCCTTCACTTCCTTTTTAGAACATTTGGGTTGTCTGCCTTAATAAACACGTTTGAACTATGATTGGGTTATAAGGCAGTAGGAGCAATTACAGACTGGAATGTTTCTATTTAATATTAATAATGCATTTCATAGCCTTGTAAATTTTGGAAGCATAGTCTCGGTTTTCAACACAAATCCTTCAGTATTGCCAACCCACGTACTGTAAAGCACAGAAAGTAATGTTGTCCCAAGTCTGCAATGAATGCACAGTACAAATTAATGTGCAGGGTCCAAAAGAAACATTTGTATAGTCTGTTTCAAAACAAGTGGCCCAATTTCTAAGTGAAAAGAGACTCAATTTTCCCAAAGAGGGATGCCCTCCAAAGGGGGGCAGAGGGAGAGAGGGAGAGAGAAAAATGCATACACACACACACACACACACACACACACACAGAGGGAGAGAGGGAGAGAGAAAAGTGCACACAAACACACAAGCATAAACACATATACACTTGCACAAACAGAAACACACACCGACACACAGACACAGACACAGACACACAGACACAGACACACACACACACACACACACACACACACACACACACACACACACACACACACACACACACACACACACACACTCCATGACACCAGGAGATAGATGACTGACAGCTGACTGGGGAGTCTTTGTTTACTTCTGACAAATGGTGTAGCAGGATGCAGCCTGTTGAGAGTCCTCAGTGACCGGCTCTGCCTTGAGCTCTGCATCCCCATCCTGGCAGCTTGCTGTGTCGGCCTCACCCCATCCGAAGAAGAAGAATAAGAAGAAAAAGAAGAAGGAGTAGAAGAAGAAGAAGAAGAAGTAGAAGAAGAAGAAGAAGAAGAAGAAGAAGCCAAGGAATGAGGATGTTTCCCTTCCATTACACAAACACATGCCGAGAGGCGGACAAATAAACTGTGCTTAGTTGTACAGCTGAGGAGGGGTTCATGTGTAGGTCATGCGCTGATTTTCACACAGAACCACCGCATTGATATGACTCCATTCATTTTGTGAGAACTATGGGGGAGGGATGGATAGAGCCTCTTCTGGCATCCTCGACTGAATGTGAGCAACAGTGAGCCACAGTTCCACTTCCAAAACGGAACTGTTTGAGGAACACTGATAGTTTTTTATTCATCACCCTGAATATTCTATGCTGTTGAGATTGGCCATACGAAACAGACTCACAATTGTTGCAGTGAGACTATGCTATTTATAACCCATGTTTGTCATCATAATAAAGTAACTCAATAGATTCCTGAGCTACCTAAGCCAAGTAAGCTAAGCCATGCTGATGTGAAACAGAAGTTGCAGGGAATTGTGCGGCTTGTGTTTGGTTTGCGCTACATTAGGTGGACGAGAGCGGCCAGTGTTGGCGTTGCGCAGCGCGGCCGCGTTGTTTGACAGGCCTAAGAGTGTGATAAGTGAAGGCACACACTGTAAAGGCATACGCAGCTGGGCCTCAGTAGACCAAGGCCAAGCTCAGCTCCTGAAACTGATCAATTATAAAAGCAAGGCAACTACATCCAAAGTCAGATCACTCAGCGATAGACAAATGAGCGCGCCAGTGGACTTTGTTCTTCCATGGCATGTTCTCATCGCAGATTTAAAATCACTTTGATAATGGAAAATGTTGTAATTTGGCTGTTTGTTACTGTACCGACTTGCATTCCAAAATCACAGCACATTATGTGATAGGAATGTAAACTCTCAAATAAATATGACAAAATCGGCAGTAAACACCATAAAAAAGAACCCTGACTAAAACGGATCCTTACACCGTCATCTGAATGGAATATTTCTCCATCCGAAAAAAAAAAACTGGACCTGGTGATGACAATCCCAGCAGCCTTCTGGAGCTGTGACTTGAGTCATTTTTGATCACAGGATCCTGTGAGAGACCTGTGGCTTCGCCTTAGGGCTGACGCAGAGGCATAATTCACTGTCGGGCCTCTGGACGCTGTATCTCTTAACCACCACGGTAACTCCGTGGTGCACTCGCACATCTGAGGGGAATTAGTCACTGGGAAACGTGTTGGCGTATGTGCCGTGATTTATGCGTCTCCTCAGCCAAATATGTGCGGCGGCGGCGGTGGCCTTTTTTTTTGGTTTTTTTTTCTCGGGGAGTCGCGCACGAAAAGCGGAAGGTGCCGCTGACGACTGGATCCTGCCTGCAGGGCAGTGCTGTCACCAGACCGTCTCTTATGTCAGCTAAACAAGTGTGTGTTTGTGTGTCAGTGTGTGTGTGTGTGTGTGTGTGTGTGTGTGTAGGCCTACGTGTGTATTTCTGTCTGTCTGTGTGTGTGTTTATGTCTGTATGTGTACCTTTCTGTGTATGTGTGTATGTGTGAGAGAGAGAGAGAGAGAGAGAGAGAGAGAGAGAGGGAGTGTGTGTGTGTGTAATGTGTAAGAGTGTGTGTGTGCGCTCACACTTATGCATATGTCTGTTTGTGTGTCTTTATATGTGTGTGTGTTCAGTTCCGCGGGGGAGGTGAAGACAAATGAGCCGGCAGGTTTGATAGCATTTTACCCATTCCACCGCCTTGTCCATCTGGTGATTTTTCCCCTCAGGGTTCTTCTTTAACTTTCTTTTTTTTTTTATTAGACTGCGGGGGCAGTTCTTCTTTCTGAAGGCTTTTCCATATTGTCTTTACTGCCGCTCATCCCACACCTCCAGGTCTCTCTACCCTGCTGAGGGAAAATGTCTTCCCCTTATTGTGCCAGGCCCAGCCTGTGAAACAGCAGGAGAGGTGGGAGGCAGACGCTTTTACGTCTGACTCCTGATAGATATCTAAATCCCAGACCAAGCCCATCATTAATCACGCCAGACGACTACTGTCCAGCCATGGGGGTGTTGAATAGTAACATAGATTTTTACCATTTGCCGGGGGTAAAAAAAACCCTTCTTTGTTGCGATTTATGCGCTCAGTAACTCACCCATCTTACTGTGGCACACAGGTGCTGTTTGGGCTCTGTGGCACTTCATCGCCAGTGCTCCTGGTGAATTATCTGTCGCATAGTGTTTCCTCGAGGTGTCCGGTTTCCCCCCGCAATGTGTTTGAAGGCCTTTGAAAAAACACAGTCACCCTTAGACACACACCTGGTTCATTTTATAGCGTTGATGTGAGGGTACTTGCATTGTGTATCCCTTACTGGTAATTTATTGACTGGCACATAACTTGGATTCCGCTCTCTCTGAGGAGCGTCCCGCGCCGCGGGTAGCGAGCTGGTCAGCAGCAGAGGCAGATCAAAGTCACACGGCGGCGGCCGCTCCTTCAGACGTGAGCGGGAAGCCGCTGACGAGGCCCCTGGGAGCACCTGAGCCAGAGTTCCGAGCCTACAGCGTAGCTGCTGCCTGCTGAGAGAGACTGCTTACAACAAAGGGGATCTGAGATCCAGGAATTTGGATGGAAGCTCCACCTCGCACCACGTCTCCCCTGGGAAAATGTCATGACGTGAAGAAGAGCTCACCCCGGCCTGGATGGACCCGCCAGAGAGAGACAGGCTCGAGGAGACAGACACAAGAACTGGAGGATGTCATGTTAAAAAAAGACAGGAGTTTAACTTGCCTGTATTAATCATTTTACAAGACCACTGCTTCGGGTTGGCTGCAAGCGTTCCATGGACCCTCTGGAAGGTGGTTGTGAGAATGCCCTGCAGGCATCTTGACATCCTCTCTCCCTCTATGGAAATGTCTTGCAGTAGATTAGCAATGCTGTGTCACTTTTAATAGCTTCATTTAGCAGTGGGTAAATAAAACGTCTAGCCCTATTAAAATACAAGCTGGTGGGGAAAAATATTTTATACCACGACAGTTAATGAGATTCATATTGTGCCTGTCCAAATTTGACAATGATATTGTAAAAGCTGTCTTTTTTTGGCGGAAACAGTTACACACCAATAATAACATTGTGGTCTAGTGGTCTTGCTGAGGCCAAATGTGGGGAAAAGCCATCGGTTAGAGCAAACAGTATTTTGCCAGAAGCCTTCACATGCATTGGTGGGTGAAATTGCATATTTCACTGAAGACTGTGGAGCTGAACTAGACTGACTTCTTGCCGTAACAGCACATTAATGTAGGAAAGAGTTAGCAATGCCAGAGTAATGGTGTAGCTCACATATGGGGTTTAATTTTTAATTTGCTGTAATTCTTTCAAAGCTACTGTTCAAGTGTAAGTTACTCAACATTTTGCCAGTTTAGCTGAAAAGAAGTTGGCATTTCGCTATATGGGTACATTAGATAGATAGTAGATACATTCAGTGGATGTTATCAAATGGCTGTATACAAAAAGAGAAGTCATGTTTTGGCCAGGCAAGAGAATTCATTTTATTATACATTTGGTCTTTAGAGACATTCACAACTTTCAACATTTAAGCCAATTTACTAAAGGCAGACAAGGAAAGTCCTCTGCAAAACATTTGACCAGGAGGAACAGATTTCTGATGTTAACTTAAAGGATAAAACTGTAAAAATGAGTCTTTTTCAGGTTGTTTGGTGTCTGTTCAAAACCAATGCACTAGGTATCATCATGTTTGTGCCAATTTTAGTAAAAACATTTCAACATATCTAATCCAATTACAAGGGGCCCTAATTTAAATGCTTAAGTGCAACTCTAGTCTATGAGCAAAGTTCTCGTGCATGAACTAACAGCATCATGTGACGTGAGACAGCTGTGTGCTAAAGATCTTTCTCATGGTATTACATTTGCAAAAAGACTTTACGTAGTTCTTAAGCAAGCCTGGGTTAGACTTTGGTCTTAGTACTTTGTCCAGGATTTAAATTAGGGCCCATAATCATTTTCAAGTGTTTTGTAGACATGACGTTTCAGCACTAGTAAAATTATATTAAGTACATAAAATGTATTTGCTGCATTGATTTTCTGTATGTTAGTGATGTGATGGTTACACGTTGTACATTGCATTCTGTCATGTAGGCACATGTGGAGCTAAGGAATCAGACAGATCTTTTTTCTTTAGAAATAGTAACTCATAAATATTTGTCAGCGCAGACATCTTTTCCATAAACAAGAGAGAGAGACAGCTTCCAGACTAATCCTTTACCGGATACTGAATGAAGTTTGACAAGTCCAAAGAACAGACATTTTTTACAATCTGAATTCTCCTAATCTACTGCCTGCCTAAAGTATGTCATCAGCACCCAGTGACAGGAACCAGATCTCATCCCTGTGGAAAGCTTTCACAAACAGAGACCCAGGTTTGACTTCTAAATGAAGCAATGTCCCTCTGTGACTTGGCTGCAGGTCTTTGGTACTCTGGGACCAGTCAGAGGGATGTGAACCCCTGTCACAGCCGTGTTAATTATGAAATATCACCGAACGAGTTTGACCCGTAGGCAACCCATTACAATCTGAAACACATTTGTCTGCGTGCAAGCCGAAAGAAATAACTTTTTTCACCATCTTTTAAAAAAATCAATCGCTTCTCTTGTGTGTCGAACACAAAGAACAGCGCAGACATTCTAGATTCTTCCTTCTCCCCCCCCACCACATTCTCAAAGACTCGCCATACTTGTCAAAATGAAGAACAGCTTAACCTCTGGTGCTCCCTGCAGCCCTCGTCCTATCTCTCTTTCATGTACAGCAGCGGCTCCATCAATCACAATTACGGGGGCATCATGTGCATGTCTCCTGCCTGCCCTGTATAATGCAGAAATTAGCGTCTGATAACCTCTGCAGATATACACTAAGCTCCCCATTATGCTGTATGGCTCCCTGTTAGCAGACTGTGGGCTTTCTGCTCTATTTTGCAAAGCTAGAGAATGAAGGAAGATAGTGATATACAGAGTGAGAGGGATATGAGGAGACTAGAGCAGAATGAACAGAAGGATAGAAAAAGACAAAGAGAAAGAGTGAGGAGAGAGAGAGAGCAGGAATGGGAGGCAGAGACTGACTTTGGTTATGTCTTTCTGCCTCTCACCTCCATATTTCTCTCTCTCTCTCTCTCTCTCTCCCCTTCTCTTTGACTTTGTCCCGTCCTCTCTAGCAGAAAGGTGTGTTGTCACATTGATAACTCCCAGGCATGCTGTGAGGGTTTTTGAAGTGTGGGGTGCGAAGGTGATCCTGGAGGGCTGTCAGCAGTGATTACACGGAGCCAGTGCATGCAGGGGCTAACCTGGCCTTGGCGTGACGGCACACAGCCATTCACATGCCAGCCTGACCTTTGACCTCCGCAGGCTGAACTGCACACACATCCATGAGCTGCACACGGATGATTTAATGGAGCCTAGAGTGACACCAGGTTGATTTACAACCTTGCGTTGAAACATTGCCAGTGTAGGTTGTAGCGCTGCTCACTGTTGCCTGTCTAGACCAATTTGTATGCATATACTTTTGTCGGCAAAATATTTGCCGCTACATTATAAAGGCAAGATGGCCTTGTTATGCAGTAGATGCATGGTTTTCCCAGTATAGAGATGAAGTTGCATTACACTGCTTGTTGATTCACACCTTTGCCCAGGTCATTAGTGCGTGGGCCTGACTGAAAGCTCTCATCTTTAGCCCCATCTTTTTCTTCTCCTCCCTTTTTTCCATGATGGCTGATCAGTCTCCTCAGAAAGTTCAGCCAAGTGAAAGCTGTCTGCCTCTTTGGAGAAGTGAATGGATGGTGGCAGATGTCGAAATGCTCCATCTGATAATACACAACAGATGTCTCAATGCTCCCTGGCCTTCTCTCTCTCGCTCTCTCTCTCTCTCCGTTCTCCCTCTCTCTCTTCTCTCTCTCTCTTGCTGGGCTGCAGAAGCGAAGAGGCTGGTGGTGTGGCCTATGAAGCCCCACTGTGGGCAGGCACATTTGATTGATTAGAGAGGAGTCAAGTGAGGGGAGAGAGAGAGAGAGAGAGAAGAGAGAGAGATGCGATATGGAGATGGGAGACTTGGGAGACAGAACTGAGTTCTGACTGGACACTTGCACTCTCACATCCATGTCCTGCTGAGAGAATAGTAATCACTCACATTGGCAGACTGCCTCGAGACTGGCCATCACCCATATTTCATGGAAGATGATCCTTTTCATGCTTTCATACATTCACAACAAGGTCTTTTATCATGTTTTTTTTTTTACATAATAAGTGTACATAAAGACTAGATTCTAGATTCTACAGAGATTCTCTGCTTATCCTCAGACAAGATCCTCTGTTGGAATGTTTATTGAAGAGCTCTTTTGGAACCCCTTATGCTATCAACTTTGTAGTGCGGATGAAAGGTCTTAAAACATTTAAATGGTTTGGGGGTTCAGAAAGGGTTCCTTTATAGGGACAAACTTGGGAGCCCTTATTTTAAAGGTTTAAACATAATCCGGCACCAATCCTGTTTGCCAAATTAAATGGAAAATCTCCATAGACTTGTAAACCCAGAGAGCTCTTTAAGTTTGAATAAAGGCCCATGTACAGAACAACAGCCACATCATACTGCAGACTGTACTGCAAAGGCTATACTCCTTTATCACCCCCAGTTTTAGACAGTAGCCTAACAAGATAAGGTCAGTTAGAGGAGTGCTTGTTTGTCTCTGTGAAAGTCATAAAGTCTTCTAGCTCGCAGAGTGTGAACAGTGATAGATGGGAATAAATCACGGACATGTTATTTTACAAGGTCCTGGCCGGCGTGATGTATCGCTAGTCGGGGAAGGAAGCAGAGGAGAAGCCACATGTGACATTAGTGTTCACCTCTCATTCTCCTAGCATGCTGAGGACAAAGGCACATTCCCATGACTCCAGGCTGCCTAGATGAATGGTGCTCACAGCACTGTGTGTATTCATGCATGCATGCATGAATGTATGTATGTATTTATGGATGTATATATTTATGTATGCATTTGCTATGAAGTCCATCAGGATTATGATGGATGGAGACAGGGCGAGGCAGAGTGATGGCGAGACAGACACATACCACTGGGGGAATGCAGTCTTCTGAATCTCTTCCAAACACTAAATGTGTTTGACCTTGCAGTGGATGATCAAATAAATTTCACGTTTGGAGCTTCAGCAGTAGTGGCAGTTTTATTTTTACCCTCCCTTTAAAGTCTAGCCTCTTGCCAAGAATTCAGGAGCAGTATTTCTTCTGCTGCTCTTGCTGGCGGTAAATTCATCTTTCGCATCCGCATCTTGCTCACGATGTGCAAGGAGGTGGACTCTAGTATCTAAAAATGTTAAGAAATATATCTTTCTGACTGTATTGGGGTCCTTTTTAGTCTGCTTCAGTACGTTACATTGACATTCAAGTTCTAAGCATGTGGATTAAATTCTGCTTTCCATTATGTGCCTGAATATTCACTGTGAAAGAATGGTCTTCCAAGGAAAACATCTGTCTGTCTGTAACTGAAGTCAGTAATAGAAGCATTATCATTGTCATTATTCAGACTCGATACATATCAAGAAAATCAATGTCTCAATATACATTACATTAAAATGTGTTTTGAAGGACTTCTATATGATAAAGGAATGCTGCAGTATACAGTCCTGGCAACGCTAAATAGATAAAGAGGAAGAAAACTGGCCTGAATGTACAAAAGATAATATTTCATTTATGGGCAATCCTGGAGTTCAAATAGGAGAGATGTTAAAGTAAGTCAATACTTTAATGCAGCTGTCTAACAGCCTTGTTTCGGACAGCTGCAATAAAGTATTGATTTTCTCAGCATTTTGGGAGATTGAGTTTTCTCCTTTGTCTATATCACCATACAGCAAGTGTGTTGTCCCTATGCATTCCACACAACCATAGCAGGGAAAATTCCCCTCTCATGCAGACCTATTCCACAGAGTGTATAGTACAGTTAGATGGTCTCTGTGTGTGTGTGTGTGTGTGTGTGTGTGTGTGTGTGTGTCTAGTCAACATGTTCTCCTGTCTGTACCTCAGAAGAAAAAAATACATACACACACACACACACACACACACACACACACACACACACACACACACACACACACACACACACACACTCTGCTCTGAATTTATCCTGGAAAGCCTCCTCTCCACTGCAACACTGTGTTCCTTGTGAGGTGCACCATGAAATGTTTGTGTTCGCCATTCAGCACAGGGCGGGCTGTTCCCCTTCATACGGTCTAGTGCATGTGGCATTTGGAGAGAAAAAGGTTACATGCCATCCCCCAAAGGCTTGTTTATCTGTTTGTCTGTTTGTTTGCAGTGCCTACAGCCGTGCAAGGAGTTATGGGAATCGGGACGTGGTCTTTCAGAGAAGTCCTGTGAGGTAAGATTCTGTCTGAGCTTGTGGGTGCGTGTGTGTGTATACAGTATGTGTATGGTGAGAGAGTGAGAGGGAGAGCATGGAGAGAGAGAGAGAGAGAGAGAGAGAGAGAGAGAGAGAGAGATAGAATGTTTTGGACAAGGGTTACCTTTGGTTGACTGGAGATGGTGAAGGCTGGAGTGGAGATCAAGAATGGACCAGACGTCTTCCAGTGATTAAATGCACTGAAAAATGACCGAATATCTCTCCAGTATTAACCTGGGACACTGGGGCCTCGAGCCAACTAGGAAATGTTGAAATACTAGACACGAAAAGGCAATATCATCTGGATCTCCCCAAATAGTGCTTCTAAGACCTGCCATACTTGGTATGTAGGAAGTGTGTGTGTGCGTGTGTGTGTGTGTGTGTGTGTGTGTGTGTGTGTGTGTGTGTGTGTATATCTGAGTGTGTATCTTTGTGTGTGTGAGTGTGTGTGTTTTAGGGAGGGTGCAGAGAGATGCCAAATTGTTATACTTAAAATATATCTCTTTTCATGGTTGATTATCCAGGTCTTTTATCACAGTACTTCAAAGCAGCGAGTGGACTGTTTAGAGAAAAGCCTGTTGTTCTTTTGTGAGAACCACAAAAAGGTTGGCATAATTGATGTCTATAAGATAAGCCTGGCATTTACAGTCAAAGAGGTTTATCTCCTTGTTCGTGGAAAATGAAAGAAGTCCATTATTGAGATTGAGTCGCCCATTATGGTGCGTAGCCCTGCCAAAGACGATGACTATTAGGAACACCAATTGCTGGTGATTTGGCCCTCGCCATGTGTTGGGCTAGTTAGGTTACAGTACATGAAAATCATTTCACAGATCTCCTGGTGTGGGTTACAGGCATTCTATATTAGGAACAAGGATCTGGGACCTTTTGCTTTGTTGTGCTCCCCCCACACACACACACACGCACCCCCACACTCTCTGTGATTCACCCAGCTCTGGAGAAACATATGCCTCGCATCACACAAACCCCTGAAAGAAGTGTTGAGTTAAGTAATTCCTGGAGATGTTTTGCAAATGAACACTTTCCAGTAGGTTTCTAGCCAGCCGCACGTCTCCCCCCTCTGTCTCTCTCTCTCTCTCTCTCTCTTTCCCTCTCTCCCTCTCTCTCTCTTCCTCCCCCCCTGACTCCACACACACACACAACCAGATGTGTCACCGGATCTGGAGCTCTGGGTTTGTTTCAGGGTGACAGAGCCGAGGCCAGGCCGTGCCAGGGCGCCTGTTTGTTTGTGGGACGTAATGAACCCAGCGAATGACAGAAAAAGGGAACGATGGACGGACGCCGCAACCGCTCTCCCACACAGCCAGCGGAGTGGGTGGCTGGCCTGATCTCCCCGGCCCCGTCCTGCGCTGTGCGCTCATTTTCTGTTTCTGTTTCTCCGTCTCATGCTCTCTCTCTCTCTCTCTCTCTCTCTCTCTCTCTCTCTCTCTATCTCTCACTTTCTCAACCTCTCTCTCTTTCTCTCTCAACCTCTCTCTCTTTCTCTCTCCCTCAATCTCTCTCTCTTTCCCCCCTCCTCTCACGCTCTCTCTTTTTCTCGCACTCTGTCTGGCCAGGCGGTGCGGCGGTTATCATTGCTTGTTGTCTCACAGGAAATTTGGTCTGGGCTGGAATCACACAGGCTGGGCGTCACTCGCCGGGGCTTGCATGTTCTCCCATGGCTGGTGTGGGTGTCCCCTGGGCGCTCCGGTTTCCTCCAACCACACAAAGGGCTTGCGCACTGGAGATGTCAGACCTCCGATATTCCTGCCACTGCCCCAGATCAGGGCACCCGGCTTGAAACCGAAGCCTGGATGCTGGACTGTGGCTTTACGCTGCTGCCAAGTCAAAGGGGATGAACAGTATTTCTCCCTCAACTGTCAATGCAGACAACTCCCCCAACAGTTCATATCTCTCTGTCTCTACTCAAACTGTCTCTTACTGTGTGTGTTTCACAAAGCCTCCATTTTGTTGTTTTATCCTGTCTTCTGTCTCTCGTCACTATCATATTGTACTCTCACTCTTTCAGTTCATCTTTTTCTGTCTTCTGCTTTGTTATCTGTCTGTTTGTCTCTCCTTGTCTCTTTCTATCACTTATTCACCCTCTCAAATAATCTCCTCTCTCTCTCTCTCTCTCTCTCTCTCTCTCTGTGTGTCTCTCCTTCTCTCTGTCTCTGTCTCTCTCTATCTCTGTCTGTGGCCCGCAGCACCATGAGTGTGTGACCAGTGCTGAGTTCCTGCTCTCGCTGCGCTCTCAGAAGCAGGGCGACTGCCCGTCTCCTCAAAGGGCCTCCGGCTTCGCCGCCGCCTGCGTGGAGAGCTGCAACGCCGATAAGGAATGTTCCGGCTCCAAGAAGTGCTGCCCCAATGGCTGCGGACACACCTGCCAGACCCCAACAAACCTCTTCAAGGGTACGTGCGGCGTACAGCCCCCTTGAGAGAGAGAAAAAGATGACCACTGCTGGCCACTGGCGCAAGCTGTGCTTGAATGAGATTAAGTTATGACAGGGGTGGAGTCTCAGTTGTCAGAAAGTTACATACTTTCCACAATATTACATTGACAGCCACTTGAAGTTTTCAGTGTGCACAATTCTTAAAGGGATATTCCACCATTTTTGAAATTAAGCTAATTTTCCACCTCCCCTCGAGCAAAATAATTGGATGAACGGGAAAAAAGTAAATATCAATTGTTTTGCTTGAGGGGAGGTGGGAAATGAGCTTAATTCCCCAAATGGTGGAATATCCCTTTAAGTGAAGAAGCAAAGTGACTTATTTCGTTGTGGGATTTGAGCTTATGGTTATGGTCTCCAACCCTCTAGTGTCTGCTAGTGTCAGAATTATGTTACTATAACAATGTAGGAAATCAAATGTGTAAGTGCTCCATGTATTTATCACACCAAGTGTTTATCTAGTGTTCTTGACATTTCTAGGTGTTCCACTGAAGCCAAAGAAGGACATGTCCTTCTCAGAGGACCATTCGGGACATCTGGAGGTGAAGTGGATGTCCAAGTTTAACGTGTCCATCGAGCCTGTCCTGTACGTCCTGCAGAGGAGGTGGAACTACGGCATCCACCCGAGCGAGGACGAGGCCTCGTCCTGGCAAACCGTTCTCATGGTAAAGGCTAATGACATTTCCACCCTCGCCATCACAAGGCAAGCGAAACCATGACCTTCATAGTTCAAGCTCATTCCGTCAACAGAATAGGCTAACCCATGCATAGCATTCGCCATGGCTGGGCCCTCGCCGTCAGCATTCTAGTCTTTTACAAGGGAGCCCGAATGTTAAACATATTTAGGAGTGATACAGACACATACTCTTGCTGTCTGTGAATGCAAAGGGATTAAACATATGAAGGCTGTGGAAACAACGTGCTTAATAGTATATCCATGCGAGACATGCGCTACTAATCAGACGTAATTGCTGGCTGGATCGGTCAGTCGGAATGTCTGCCGTTGGTCTGTAATGAGTATTCAAAGAGTCACTTAGAGTCTTGTGAGCCCCGCGTTTGTTCGTGGGCCATGCTGAAGAGAAAAGGCCAGCCCTGGCAGCACTTGCAGAACAAAAAAGATGTTTATGCTCTGAGGTCACAGGGTAAGATATGTTCACCCCTGGAGTGACAGAGCTACTGATGTACACCCCATGAATCAGGATGCTCTCCCCACCACTAGCACCACCACCCTCGGACCCCTGAACAAAGTTCACTGTTCCTCTCCCCGCTCGATCTGGCCGCCAATCTGGAAACAATCTGCTACACTCGCTCAAATATGCAATTACATCAGTCCAAGACTATCGGCACAATTACACCAAGTGTCGTCGCGAGGCCCCCGCTTCGAAGTCGAAGCCATTATCTCTTCGGCATCTCTGCGTTGTCTTTTCACCAAAAAGCAGCTTGCAGTCGTCGGACTCGCTCCATGAGAAAGACGGCTCTGTGTGAAACACTTGCGCTCATTTTTATATATTTATATAATTCCTGTCGGCGCCGCTGGAAACAAAAGAGGGAATAAAAGCATGACACAATCAGGTCATTGTGCATCACCTCCTGTATCACGCCGCCGGGGAGGAGGGGGGGGGGGGGAGAGTTGAGTAATGGCGAGAGAGCGCTAACAACAGGAGGATAGGAGGCCTTCCCAGGCCAGCTGTCAGCAGCCTGATAGAGATATCTCCCTGCAGTCAATCACGCCACAGCGCAGAGGCCTTATCAGCACTGAGCAGGTGATGGAAGGCTTCCATCAGCGCAGAGAGGAGTGCTGATCTGTCTTAATTAAAGTCTTCCGCTTCCCGTAGACGTGCTTTTACCTCCTTTCACATGCAGTGTTTTCCCCTCTCTTTCCCTAATTTTTCCATTTCTCTCCCTCTCTCCTCCCACGCCCTTTGCCTTTCTTTTTATCTCTCCACTTCCACACTCTCTATCCGACTCTTTTTTTCCCACCTCGGCCATGCTCCCCTCTCCTCCCTTCCTCTCTCTCAACTCGTCTCTCCTTCTGTTTGTTAGTCTGGTTCTGCATCATGCTCCTTATTTTCCAGCCTTCTCTCCCAACCCTCATGTTGTCCCTCATTCCTCTTCATTTTTTTGTCTCATTACCTCCGCCAAGGCGGTTATGTTTTCATCTGGGTTTGTTTGTTTGTTTGTTTGTTTGTTTGTTTGTTTGTCTGTCTGTCTATCTGTTTGTTTGTTTGTTTGTTTGTTTGCAAGATAACTCAAAAAGTTATGGATGGATTTCGATTACATTTTCAGGCAAGATCTGAAATGACCCAAGGAAGATTACATTTTGTTAGTGATCCGTATCACCGTCTGGATCCAGGAGGCGGTTATGTTTCCGCTTGGCGGAGGTCTGCGCTCTCGGAGTGCTTTTCTAGTCTTCTTACATGCTTTCTTCTGACCAGTGATGTTCTGTTTCTCCCCCTCTCTTCTTCCTCCTATCCACACTCCACCCCCCCATCCATCTCTCTCTTATCAGACCATAGAGGAGCGGGCAGTGCTGAAAGACGTCCGACCCCACAGGTGGTACCAGTTCAGAGTGAGCGCGGTCAACAGCCAGGGCACACGGGGCTTCACCACCCCCAGCAAGCACTTCTTCTCCTCCAGAGGTGAGTCAGCAGTCACCGCGCTGACCACTACCCCTCTACCACCCCTCTACCACCCCTCTCCCTTCCTGCTCCACACACTCAACAAACCCCTGTGTTTGCTTGTTAGTCAGTACCCACTGCCCACTCAGACACACACAACACACACAACACACACAACACACACAACACACACAACACACACACACACACACACACACACACACACACACACACACACACACACACACACACACACACACACACACACACACACACACACACACACACACAGACACACACAGACAGACACACACACACACACACACACACACACACACACACACACACACACACACACACACACACTCACACGTCATTACCACTTTCCATGAATTCTCCAGAGTCTGTGGTGTTTTATGTTGTGTTTGCCCTTTGGATTGCCGTTTTGAGTCAGTTGAAAAATGAGACATAAATGGAGAAACCCCTGGCATTTTTCTCTCGTTTCTTTTCCATGTGGAGACATCAAATATTTGGGTGTGCATTTAGTTAATGTTACTTTTCCCTCTCAAATACCCCTCTCTGACATACTCAGTCAGACAAATCTGTGTGAACAGTGGTCAGCCATCCTCTTCTTATTTCACTAGCCAGCTCTCCAGCTCTAGTAGAGTGAGAGAGAGAGAGAGAGAGAGAGAGAGAGAGGGAGAGAGAGAGGGAGAGAGAGAGAGAGTTTTTTTGTTCAACACTGGGTCATTTAATGGCACGCAGCGTGTTGTGGGTAAATCTGCAAATCCTCACCGAGAGATTGAGAGACCACAGGAGCAGTGTAACACCAGCAACAGCCGTCTCTGTGCAGCCCGGCCGCCGCAAACCCCAGGAATTCAGGGGCCGCACCGCACCGCTGCCTGGAGGTCCCACGCTGGCTCCAAACACACACACACACACACACACACACACACACACTCTCTCTCTCTCTCAAGCTCAAACACTCACTGAGAGATACACACGCTAACACAAACACACACACACACACACACACATGCACAGACTCAAAGGCGCACAGAGCCACACAAATATACACAGACTCAAAGGCACACGCACACAAATATAAACACTTACAGTAGTGTTCACACATGGAGAAAGATGTTTTTTTCTCTCCCTCTTTCTCTCTCACACACACACACACACACTCACACAAACACACACACATGCGCTCACACACACAGACACACACACAGGCACCTACACACACACATGCATGCACGCTCACTCACTCACATAAACAAAGCAAAGTTTATCCGCTTTTAGCCTTTCCTGCTGCTTTCACTGTTTCCATCAGAAGCACACAGGCACACTCTCACGCATACACACACACACACACACACACACACACACACACACACACACACACACAGATGGATTGACAGGGACACTCATATTTACATACGCTCTCACACACTCTTCCAGTAGTGTATCCGGCCCACACATCATGTCAGATGTCCTAACACAAACGTGGAGATACACAACAGCAATATCCTCTTTTCCATGGCTGCAGCAAATAAACATATGACAGGCCAGGAAGATGATCGCATGGCTTTTTAGCAGATGTTCTTTTTTTCTTCCTCTGGGAGCTATTTCAGTCGATTTTTTTTTTTTTTTTTTGGGGGGGGGGCGCTATTTCTGTTACCATGACATGCTTGTTCTGATTAATACATCTGATTGTGTTTAATGCGTATATCGCTCGCATCATGGCTTCTAAAGGACATGCCTCATATCATTTCTGACCACAGGGATGCTGGAATGGGCATAATTTATGGCCAAGCCCATCCCCAAAGAGAGCCCAGAATATAATTACACGCAGGCTCGTGTAATGTGGAACCTGATGCCAGAGATTCCAGCTCTCAATCTTTTTTTCATTTTCATAAATTACCAAGGACTTGGAGAGGGTAGTTGAAAGACAAGAAAAAAACATGAAAAGAAAACAAAAACGAAGTGCATTTTACAAATGTAACATGTCTGTTATCAATATTCTCAATGTCATTTCGGCTCTATCATTCCCTTTACGCTCCGTGGGGGGCTGTGCAGTTTGAAGCGAGGTGATAAGCTCAGAGCTGGCCACAGCCAGAGTGACAATTTTTCACTTTCGTGACGAGGAGTACTTTCGCTGCGTGGGAATGGCAGCCAGCCGGCCGTGAAGGCACACCATGCATCTGTAACGTGTGGGTCTGCTAGCCAGACCCCATCCAGGGATAAACAGAACCAGCCAACCCCCCCATCCTCCGGCAGCGACCTCATCACCCTGGAATTGCTTGGCCCGGTCTCAGCGTTGCAGAAAAATGGCATCCTCGCGCTCCTGCCTCTCACAAACACTGATGCTTATTGAAACTCCACAGGTCCGAGCTAGGAAACAGGTCTGACACTGAACAGGGGAAAGATGGCATTTTGAGAGAAAGTCATGCTTTCCTTCATCATCAGGCCTGTTAAACACACCTTCTACAGGATGAGTGATAGTGGAAGGGGGGGTAGATGGGGTGGGGGTGGGGGTGGGGGGGGGTCGATATGAAGAATGTGTAGGGTCAGAGGTCACTCAAGTGGCTGCCGTCGCTCCTGGCAACCCCGCAGATGAAAGCTGCTCCAGGAAGCCTTGATGACTCAGTGAGGAAAAGCCCAAGTGACAGTTCTTCTCCAGTGACCCCTGCCACACTAGCGGCACAGCCCGCCCCCCCCCCCCCCCCCCCCCACACACACACACACAAACACATACACACACCACCTCACCCCACCCCACCCCGCCCCGGTCGTCCCGTTTGTTTTTGAAGTGCCTTCCTGTATGAAATGGACCCTTTGTTTTGGTTAGGGCCCTGAGCACGGCCAACTTCAATAGGGGCCAGGAGACCAAACAAGAAGCCCACCTCCCACCCCCCAAAGGTCCACTGCTGTTCCCATCGCGCTGACAGTGGCCTTTCATGGTGTCATTTATTACAGTAGTCTTTGCATAGTATCAAAGCCTGCTCTTTGCTCTAGAGCTGCACTATTTAAATCAAATTGATGATGCCCCGAAGGGCGATCACCTCGGCCGCTGCAACGGTGGAATCTCCCATCAGGCTTTAATCAGAAACAGAATCTGTGTGTGTGTGTGTGTGTGTGTGTGTGTGTGTGTGTGTGTGTGTGTGTGTGTGTGTGTGTGTGTGGCTCTTTGCCCTGTGCCGCTGGCATGTTTGTTCGCCAACAAGAGCTCTCCCCCATGAGCAGCCCTATTTCCATAATGCCTCTCAGCCCCCTTCACCTGAAACGGATCAGTAAAAATCAAATGACCCCGCTAAGAATGCCATGTCCGTCCAGACCTGGATCACTTTCATATAGCATGTTCCAATAAGCTAATAGCTCGTAGCGTCAGTGTAAATGCTGTGAGGCATGTAAGGTTAAACAGCTCTAGGTGCTGGAGCTCCACTTCAGTCCTGACGGCAAACAGCAGAAGCCACAATTTATGCTCCCTGCATCCTCTCCTCACATCGCTTCCTCTCCAGGGTGTGTGGGAGCCTGCCCTGCCCGGCAGTGACAAATAGTGGGAAGAGACATACATCATATTCATTTTCTCACTCTTTCTCGATCTCTCTCTCTCTCTCTCTTCCTCTCCCTCTCTCCCTCTCTCCCTCTCTCCCCGGGCCCATCACTGCCAGTGATCCCTCCCGAGTGCCAAGTGGCGGCTTGTGTTTGCGAAAACAATCTGCATGCGGTGGAGCACTGCTGGGACGGAAACGTAGCAGGACGAGGGGGGAGGCAGGAAATGGACCCTCCCCACCTCACACTTGACACCCCTGGTCTATAATTTTGCCCCCCTCCCCAGGCCCCTGTCCCCTCTTTATTAATGAGTCAACATAGACCCCATTTGCCCCTCAATTGCTAACCCCCTGCTCCATCTCCACTCCCTCCACAAGCTCACATTCACCGTCAATTAATTCCCCCCCTGTAGAACGAGGTTTAGAGCTTTTGTAAAAGGATAATATTTGTTCAGACAATTTAATACCGTCTCCAGCCGTGGAGTTTATTTTTAGTTGTTTACACAGCATCGAAAGCCATTCATCTGGGCTGGTTTGGGCCCGTGAGTCACATACCCCCTGTTTGCTCTCTGTACTTATCTCTCCTTGTAACAGTGCTGTCTGAAATCATCCATATCAGCGCAAACACGGCAAAGGCACCCTGCAATTTGCTGCTGCTCTTTTGAGTTTGTAGCCGTTGTAGGTTAATGCGACGTTCCGTTGTGCTGACTTGGTCACATTTTCACCACCGTTCATGCATCTCCGTCCGGTTTCCTCTCGCTTTTGCCACGGTTACGACCTCCGCGTCATTCCAGGTCATTCCGGGGTGTCCGTAAAAGGAAATGGGAGAGCGTGGTGAAAAAAGGCAGTGATGAGCTCACTCCCTGTCTTTCCTCACCTCTCTTTCTCTCCCTCTCTCTCTCACTCTATCTTTCTCTCTCTCCACCCAACATTTGGTCAGAGTTGTTGTGCCTCTACCACAGCCCTAAGTAATGCCCTAAGTTTACAGCCCACTGTAAAAGGAAACAAGGAAAGCACCGATGACCTCATGTCCTCTTCCTCTCTCATTATGACATTATGATGTGACTCTCCCTCTCTCTCTCTCTTCACCCACATCCCCCACTCTCCGCCACCTTTCTTCTCTCCTCTCCAATCACCCCATCAACTCTACAGATCCCTTCCCACCGGAGGCTCCCCAGAACCTGCGGACAGGGAACTTCACCGCCCGGCCCGACGGCACCGTCAGTGTGCCCCTGCGCTGGGACACTGCGCCCGAGGGTGACCTGCCCGTCCACCACTACAGGGTCAGCTGGAGCGTCCGCGGGGCCCAGCGCCTCGGCCACAGTCGCCGGGAAAACGCCAGGGTCACTGACGGGGTGAGATGACCTCTATAGCTAAAGCCTCTCCCTTGGTCCTGTCACATACACAGGCCCCTTCTCAACCTCTCTCCTCGAACCTCGATGCTCGTTCCCACTGATCTATAACTAGCACTGGATAGACTACCGGTATCCCATTGTTGCCGCCCCATCATTCTTTATCCAGATCAGTGGGAACGAGGACCGAGGAAGGAAGGGAGGATAGATAGAAAGATGATTGAGAGGCGTCCATAGATGCACTGCACATGAGGCTGTGAAGATATGTGATAATTACGTTTCAATGTTCATTTTTTAAAAAGCATTATGATGTGACTGCAGCGGAAGGAACTCTAACTAACCCTATAGTTACTGCAACATGCCACTTCAGCAAGGAATGTGGACTGAAAGGACATGTGCCTGAGGTTTTGCAACAGGGATGTTTGGTGAGGATTTGTGTGGTTTGTGTCCTGTAGAGAGGACAGTCTCGCTGCTCATATGCAGATTATGGGCTTCACACACAGAGTGCACCGTAGCACTCTGGTCCGTCTTTTTTCCCCCCTCTGGTGTCAGATAGAAGTGTCCCCGTCTGTGTGGTCAGCGATTTCTCGTACCCATATGACCCTCTGTAGATACCCTGACTCAGCATTCTGCCCCAGACCCTCCAGAGGCACCGGTCACCTCAATCGCGCAGGTGCCGGCCCTCTATACAGCACCTGCACTGCACCAAACTACACGGCCTCTGTGTGAATGTATGTGTGTGTGTGTGTGTGTGTGTGTGCATTTCTTCACAAAGCCCGGAGAACAAAGACAGCAGCTGTTCTTGTGATCATCATATATTTTACTGAAACCAAAGCGTTCACCCTTAAAGCAACAGCTCTCGAATGGTTTTCATTAGCTAATTTGTTTTTACAATGCAGTAACTTCTGGTCTGAAAATACAATCTCTCCCCGAACAGAAGCACATAAAGAGCAACTATTTTCATAGGCAGGCCTCAGCTCTCCCCTTTGTGCTCCATGTTTATTGCATGAGAGCAATAGCAGAGAAATATAACCTGCCCTCCTCTCCCCAATTAAACCACCATTATATTCCACTATTGGTTCATGCGTTTGATGATACATAGATATTGTTGTTTTGACACGGAATGAGATCATAAATATGGCACTCCACACCCCTGGCACAAATGACTTCAAACAGTCCAAAGTTTATATAAACGGTGTCGTTTTTCAACCAATTTTTTGTCTGAACGGGTTTCATCATCAGGTTGGGAGTTTGTGAGGTTGGGAGTCGACCTCCTTGAACCTGAATGGGTTTTGGACGGCCCGAGGAAGCTTTAATTGGCAACTGAGAGGAGGGGGGTCTGACTGCATCCAGTTAAAATCTCATAACCAACATTTTTTTTTGTTCTCAAAATATATTTCCATTTCCATTATAGAGATGGCTGCTGGTTCCTTCAGCAGGAGATTGTCAGGAATTTTTACAAGTGTTCCCACAGCATTCCAACCCAGCACAGAGGCAGCTGCCGCGGCCAAACCAACGCCACACGTGCACACAGACTGACACACACACTCCTGTCGCCACTCACTGCCACGCACACGGACACACACACACACACACGTTGTTGTTGCTTAGATATATACTTATTTGTGTTGGCTTATGCCACAGATATCAGACCCTTGTTTAGATACACACACTCACACATACTCACACACATATGCACGCACACGCACACACGCACACACACACATGCACACGTGCACACACACACACACACACACCCCTCTCTCTCTCTCTCTCTCTCTCTCACACACACACACACACACACACACACACACACACACACACACACACACTCTATATATGTATTTGAATACACATGCCAGTGAACTCACATAAAACCACAGACTTTGGCTCACCAGTTGTGAAATACATACACAGTTCACTCTAGCTTTGCCACACAATGCGCATGGTTTGCTGAAACACACACACACACACACACACACACACACACACACACACACACACACACACACACACACACACACACACACACACACACACACACACACACACACACACACTTTCATCATTTGCTTTCATTACTGCTCCCACAGACTCTCAAGTTGGCTCACACCAGTTCTGCTGCACACAGTGTCAGACATCTTTCAATCTCGCTCAGCTTTTTTACTTTCTGACACACTCATACACATACACACACCCCCACACTCACAGACACACACAGACACACAGACACACAGACACACAGACACACAGACACACAGACACACAGACACACAGACACACACACACACACACACACACACACACACACACACACACACACACACACACACACACACACTGTATATGTATTTGAATACACATGCCAGTGAACTCATATAAAACCACAGACACTGGCTCACCAGTTGTGAAGCACATACAGTGCCTATAGAAAGTTATCATACCCTTTTGAAATAGTTACTTTTTTTGTCTTACAGCCTGAAATCAAAACCCATTTTAAAAAAAAATCTTTTCCAGTTTTATTTACAAATGTAGCTGTACAACATCAAAATAATGAAAAAGAAAGTCAACAGTTCTGAAAATTAATAAAAAATTAAAAACTAGAATAACAGGGTTGGAAAAGTCATCATACCCCTGACTTAATACTTTGTAAAACTTCCTTTTGCTTTCATTACAGCCATCAATCTGTTTGGATATGTCTCTATTATAGCTTTGCACACCTAGATAGGGGAATATTTGCCCAATTTTCCGTGCAGAAATGTTAAAATTTAGTCAAATTCTGTAGGGAATGGCGATGGACTGCTCTCTTCAAGTCAATCCACATATTTTCTATAGGATTTAAGTCAGGGCTCTGACTTTGCCACTCAAGGATATTCACCATCCTATCCTTAAGCCACTGCTTTGTTCTTTTGGCAGTATGTTTAGGATTTTTGTCGTGTTGGAAGGCGAATGACCTCCCCATCCTCAGCTGTTTAGGAGAGGGACGCAGGTTTTCCTCAAGAATTTTGGTGTACTTGGCAGCATCCATTTTCCCTTCTATCCTGACCAATTGCCCAGTCCCCGCTGAAGAGAAACATCCCCAAAACATAATGTTGCCCCCACCATGCTTCGCAGTAGGTATGGTGTGTTTTGGGTGTGTTTGGGTGTGTATACTGTGTTTGGTTAGCGCCTGGAGCTCAGTCCAAAAACTTCAATCTTAGTCTCCAAAACGTTCGATCTTAGTCTCATCTGACCATAAAAGCTTTTTCCACATGGTAGCAGAATATTCCAGATGTGTTTTTGCACTGAACTCCAAGCGCAATGTTTGGCGAAAACCAACACAGTACACCACCCAAAACACACCATACCTAGTGTGAAGCATGGTGGGGGCAACATTATGTTGTGGGGGTGTTTCTTTTCAGCGGGAACTGGGCAATTGGTCAGGATAGAAAGGAAAGTGGATGCTGCCAAGTACACCCAAATTCTTAAGGAAAACCTGCGTCCCTCTCCTAGACAGCTGAGGATGGGGAGGTCATTCGCCTTCCAACACGACAATAATCCTAAACATACTTCCAAAAGAACAAAGCAGTGGCCTAAGGATAGGATGGTGAATATCCTTGAGTGGCAAAGTCAGAGCCCTGACTTAAATCCTATAGAAAATCTGTGGATTGACTTGAAGAGAGCAGTCCATCGCCATTCCCTACAGAATTTGACTATATTTTAACATTTCTGCACGGAAAATTGGGCAAATATTCCCCTATCTAGGTGTGCAAAGCTATATTAGAGACATATCCAAACAGATTGATGGCTGTAATGAAAGCAAAAGGAAGCTTTACAAAGTATTAAGTCAGGGGTATGATGACTTTTCCAACCCTGTTATTCTACTTTTTAATTTTTTATTAATTTTCAGAACTGCTGACTTTTTTTTCATTATTTTGATGTTGTACAGCTAAATTTGTTAATGAAACTGGAAAAGATTTGTTTTTAAATGGGTTTTGATTTCAGGCTGTAAGACAAAAAAAGTAACTATTTCAAAAGGGTATGATGACTTTCTATAGGCACTGTACACAGTGCCAGAATAATCACATACACTCTTTCTCTTCCACACCCACTCACACGCATGCACACACACACACACACACACACACACACACACACACACACACACACACACACACACACACACACACACACTAACTCACTTACACAAACGAAACATGGACAAGGTCTCACACTAAGTCATTTTCTCCTACTCCTGCCACACACACACCACACACACAGTCCAATCAAACTCATAACAAACTCCGCTCCTATCGACCGCAGTACATATTAAAGTAGGAGCGGTGACAGAGAGGCATTGTGTGACATTCAATGACACATCCACAGCCCCGCTCAGCTTTCGTTATTTTGTCTGAAGTGAAACTTGATTTGTTGTCAGTTTCCTTTGGGGAAATTAGTGAAGCAAGGGGAAAAGGAGAGAGAGAAAAACGAAGAAAACGGGGCACCGGTAATGCCAAACGACGTCTCTCTAAGACCGGGCGCACGTCGTCCAACTCCTCTCGGGCCCGATGGCAACGGCGCTGGCGCGACACGTGTTTCGGTGATCTGGACGAGAACGGAAAGATAGAACCTCATCACTCACCATTAAATGTTCACATGTTAAAACAGGAGGGGGAGGGGGAGGGGGGTTGTAGACATGGCGGCCGTGGCCCTTACAACTCCTCCTGTGTGTCCTGCCGAGGCCGTGCTGTTATGTCTAGGCTCACCGGGAGGAACATGAGAGGTTAGGGCTGTTTACATCCATGTTTTGATATCCTGTCCATCACAGGCCTAATGGAAAGCAGCACGCTCTGGTCACTTTTGATGAGGTTGGGGTTTTTTTCCCCCCGCCCAAGTCCGACAGCGTTACCCAGGGTTGACCTCGATGCCTGAGGCTCAGGAAGGATGATGGATGTTTCGCTTGGTGAAAGTTGACATTTGGGACCCAAACAATGGAGTTTGCTAGATATGAAATGCTACTGTTTGTTTAAGTTGGGTCTCAATGCTGGCTGTCTAGCTGACTGAGGCTAGTATTGTTCATGTCTGATAACTCACATTAATAAACTTAATATCCAGGGTGGAGGAGTATAAAAATCTGAATGCGGTTTTCTTTTCATAGAATAGTATTTCTAAACATTTATCTTTGGTCATAATGGGAGTCTGTGAACAAGCGTGGAAATGGGGATCCCTTCTTAAAAGAAACAATTTGAACATTTGTATCAAATCAAACTAAATTGACTAAAGAATGTATTTTGTTGATAAACCAATGAAAAAAAACACTGGGTGTGTTCTCTGTCTACAGGCTGCAACAGAATTGGAGCTCCCTGGACTGCAGCCCAACGTTGTTCATCAGGTCCAAGTGCAGGCCATAGCCTATTGGGGTCAGAAGCGGCTGAAGAGTCCCAGAGCTCTGCTATCCTTCACTCCAACATCAACAGGTAAGCCTCAATCTCTCAGGTGCATGTGGCAGCCATACAGACTGTTTGTCATCGGAAAGTTCTCCAGCGTGGTCAGTCAGTGGTTCTCTGGTGCGGTCAGTCAGCGGTGACCCAACCCCCCGCCGACAGCGTGGAGAGTGAGCCTCTCATTTGGGGCTTGAACAGGTACTCTGGGGTTTGAGAACTTGCCTTGCACCTCCCCCAGGAGATACTGCGCACGGTCTCTTAAACAATACATTCCCAGCTCACACTCCATTTTTTACGCTGTGCGCGAGTCATTTTTTTGGCCCGGCTCAACTCAAAAGGCGCGTTTTCATCCATGCTCGTATGTGCGCGGGCCAAATGTAATTTGTTACATTTCAACATTTCAATACTGACTGTGCACCACTTTCCATTTTGGTTAAGATTTGATATATGAGCCTCAGCAGTGCTTTCCCCTGTTTCGGCCAAAACATGAATTTTATCATCTAAACAGGCCGATTGCCAAACACGATAAATCACTATTTCGTATGATTTATTTGGTCTTTGAAAGTTTAAGAAAACAAGCCTCGATGTTGATTTCATGAAGTAAATAAATGCTATGCGTTTATCCCTTGTGGGGGCTTGCCACAAACAGGATTGGGCCATCAATATCAATCGAACAGGCAAGGCCATTAAATTGCATTGCAAATGCTCAATGGCAAATGGAATATTATGTCAAAGAAGCATTTTTAAAGACAGCTTTGGTAAAGCTTTGGCACCTCAGATGAGCCAAGTCCTTCTTTTCCCCTACTAACCATCCCATTGCAAGGTGTGTGTGTGTGTGTGTGTGTGTGTGTGTGTGTGTGTGTGTGTGTGTGTGTGTGTGTGTGTGTGTGTGTGTGTGTGTGTGTGTGTGTGTGTGTGTGTGTGTGTGGAGAGAGAGAGATGAAATGAGCTAACCTCTTCTAAGTAGCAAATTCCTGTGTTCCTTGTATCAGCTCTGATGATCAGCGTTGTGTGGGGCTTGCAGCGAGTGCAGGGTCACTGGGGGAGGCTTTGTAGGGCTGATTTAAACCACCCACTAGGCCAGTCGTTAACCTTCAGTTTGTCACACACCCTCAGAATGCCTTGGCACGTCCGCTTTGGAGAGCGAGGGATTTTGTTTTCCTTTTTTTCCACTCTGTCCACAGTTTGTCTTTTTTTCTCTCTCTCTCTCTCTCTCTCTCTCTCTCTCCCTCTATTGTTGTTGTTGCTGTTTTTAATTAGGCTATATAGATCTTCCACTAATTCTGCCAAGACTAATTCCAGAGACACAGCAAAGAGTTGAGAGCAAAGTGGTTGAGACCTCCAAGCTCTGTTGTTTTGGCCTTGGTTAGTTCCCTTCGGACGATTAACGTTGAACTAAGTAATGCACAGACCTATCCCGCCATTTTTTTTCCTCCTGTGAATATAAAATAAAATAACTTTTTTTTCTCGTTCAGTTTTCCACTCGCCCCCAATTATTTTCTCCCTCCCTCTCTCCCTCGCTCTGTCTCTCTCTTCGTTTTTATACATCCTCAAGTTTTTCCTCCCCCGTCTTTTATCAGCACCTGGTGTATTCCCCATAAGGGCTGTGCACTCTGCCGCGCTTCATAAAGCACTGCCGTATTGATCTGGGTCCATGCGTACACACACAGACTGTAGTGCGTGATGCCAGCACTTCATTGAGTCATGCATGAGTTGGACTCCAAGCCAAAGGAATGGAAGAGAGAGAGAAAAAAACACACGCCTCATTTTGATTTTTCATGGTCACTCCGAATATGATTATGTGAGCAATAAAGGTTTACGACAATTCGCAAGGTCGAAATGGCCCAGAGAGATATTTACAGTGCTCGGGGTTGGAGGGCCGGTTGAAGGTCACAGAAGGTTGAAACTTACTCCCGGCATTCCAATTTCACTTCCCAACCCCGCTAACCTCCATACCCCCCCACCCCTGTTTCAGCTTCCTCGACAGCCCCAGGCCAGGGCCACTTCACTGGGGAGTTCTCCAACGAGCTGCCCCTCTCACACTCCTCACCCAGCATTGTGAGGCTGGAGGCAGCCGCCCCGCACTACCACGACAACCAGCTGCAGGTCAAGGTTTTCTGGAAGAGCCGGCACCAAGGCAAGTGGACTGCATGTGGTGGATAACATCTCTGCATAACACCCCCCCCCCCCCCCAAAAAAAAAAAAAAAAGAAATGGAGGGAGGGAGGAGGGATGGGGGACAGAGAGGGGAGGGGTGGGGGTGTGAGTCAGAAGGAATGTCAAGAAGAAAGAGAGATGAGAGATGAGAGACAGGGAGGGAGAGGCTTTGGAGGCCCTGTAGTGTGCAACATCTGTAGTGAGCAGCATTCCAGCACTCTCTCCTCTCTCCAGCCTTTCACACATTAGACATTACACACAGGACACACTCTGCATCAGCGCGTGTGCTATCAATTGATCCGCTGAGCTTTTGCTATGACATCCATCAGAGGGTCCAAATGACCTGATTTGATGATCATGTGTACAAATAAGACTCCCAACACAGACTGAAAAACGTGTGCTCTCCGCAAAACAACATAAAAAAGACGAAGAGAGGAGAAAGTGCATCTATTTATCTCTCTCAACGTGCCTGGCAAGCATTTTCTTAAGAGCACTCCCTGGCGACGCGACAGCCATCAAAGCTCTCTCCTCCGCCGCAGACCGCAGAGCGTCCTCAGGCCCGGGGAGGGGGGAAGCGGCTGATTTACTGTTATCTCTCAGCGCGGGCGAAAAAGAAAGAGCATGAAGACAGATTTAATAATATCAATATGGCCCATAAACGAGAAGCAGATGCAACAGGGATGGCTCGGCTCGCAGGGCTCTTTTTTTTTTTGTTCCTACTCAACCTGGCGCTCAGCGGGAGAGGTATCCGATGAAAGATGCGATGTTGCTTGGAAACAGGACAGGAAGAGGAGGTAGGGGAGATATGAGATGGCCGACTCCAAAAACATGCCAGCGTTGCTCTATGCTGACCTTTGTATGTAAAGCGCCCCCCAATTTTTTATTTTTTATTCATTAATGTCTGTTTTTTTTTGTCTGTGTCCCCCTGTGCGCTCGTAGAAGAGGAGCAGAAGGAGACTCCGTCTTATTCGTTGAGATGGTATCCAGAAGTATGCACCAACAATGTCACAAAGAGGGAGAAAAAAGCCACTGTTCAGGTAATGGCACATAGCCTACCATTAAAGTGTGTGACCATATGGAAATCACAAATGATCAAAGTAGGCCCTACACTAGACGGTGAAAGGCCCAGAAATGGAAATGCCACAGGCTTCTTTCCTGCTACACCACCAAGTATACTGCACCCTCTTGCTGATTTTTACATGCTGACTTCTCATTTTTGCATAACCATGCAATTTCAGTGTAGAATGTGCTTAACATATGATGACACACCAATGCAATTATGCACGGCCACAGGCTCCAGAGCAGTTAGCAGCCCTCACATCAGCGGGTGAGAGATCCTGATTATTTAGCGGATATGAACGGCGCTGGGTTCGCTGCAGATTCGGTTTTGGACTAGGGTGTGGGGACAAGCAGGAGGAGAAACTGTATATTGTTTAATAAACATCGGAATGTGCCGCGTCGGGATTGTTTGCGGCAGCGTGGTTTTAGAGACGATTTGGCGGGCAGAATTCGTTGAAAAGAGGTCATTGTTCAGCCTGACCAGTAGGGCCTTCTAATCCTCCTGCAAGAAGATGAAAAAACCTCAGGTTCCATAGGACACAGGTTTAAGATCTGTGGGGGTCAATCCTGCTGTCTTTATTAGCAAGGGTGGAGTGATGGTCAGCCAACTCCCCACCTCTATGCCTCATTCTATGGCATCAGCACAACTCGCTCCCATGCTAGGCTAGTAACATCCTAATCCCCTATATTGCAGCAGGGTTATTGAAGAGGTAATCAACACTTATCCAGCTGCAGTCAATTTAGCCTCAGCAGTGGCCTTGTCTGGCTGTGCTGTGCCGTGCTGTGTGTATGTGTGTGTGTGTGTGTGTGTGTGTGTGTGTGTGTGTGTGTGTGTGTGGAGGGAGGGGATAGACACCACACATTTGTCTCTTTTGTATCTCATTGTGCTCTTTTTTTTATGTGACATCCCAGACTTGATATATAGAACGGAAAAAGTGCACACAGCCAAGAGAGCGTCCAAATCCTGCACCTGGTGACAGTGGGGATAATGAGAGCCGTGTGAAAAGCCGAGATGTCTGCGCGAGACATAAATCCAGATTAAGATAATAGGCATCTTATCAGAGTCCCCACTCTTGGGCCCTCGTTTAACTTCAGTTTAGCAATGCTTAAGTAAATGTTTGATCCAATCTATTGTTTTCTTTCTCCTGTTTCATTTTGGTTTGTTACTATACCTCGGGTGTGTTTATGCACTGCGTTTCCTGGCCGCTGACACCCCCATTCATCACTTTTTCCACAGTTTGTCATTCTAAATAAGATGATATAACCGTACTGCTATTCAATAGCAAAGGCGGGATGTGTAATAACATATTGTAATCTCCGCCCTCAGGGAACCCATTTTGTGATCACCGGCCTGCTCTTTGCGTGCAAGTACCGCGTGGCAGTGATGCCCCTATCTGGGGCTCCGAGGTCAGAGGCCGTTACCTCGGTAACCACCCCGCAGTGCTTGTCCCTAAAAGGCAGAGGGAAGAAGTTCATCCCCTGTGCCAGAGACGGTGAGTGGTTCCCGGGTGAAGGCATTCAGACAGGATATTTCAAAGTGACGGTTGGAATTCGGATGCTGAGGATGACGTTTGACAGTGAATGCCTCTACCATCTGCCTCTACCAGTTATCTATTCAGCAGAATGGATTTTTCGCATCCTGTCATGGTTGTCCTAGTCATACATTTGATTTATTTCTTGACAGTGATCCTGTAGGAGCTTTTTAGGGATGCGCCGATATTTCTGACAACTTCGGTAGCAACCAATTTCAGCCTTGTTGACTGATATCGGCTATCAGCAGATTTATATGACATTTATCGATGGCAATGGCTGATTTTTATATCTTATGTTCAATCAGTTCTGCACAGGTAAATGTTGTGCTATGAAGTCCTGAAAGTTATAATTACAATAATAACAACAAAAACCCAGTACAAACAAACAAAAATACATCGGTATCGCCATCAGTTATCGGTTATTTTATACATCCGAATTGGCCAGGCAGAATTTTACCACCGGTGCACCCCCAGAGCTTTTCGCATGATCTGATATATATACATTGGGTTTACAATCTCTTCTCCCTCCTTTTGTGTTCCTTACCCTAGACCACCACCCAGTGGTCAGGAAGACACAGCTCCGGCCAGAGAAGCTCGGCGTGGAATTCCAGGCAGTTAACGGCTCACTGCGGGGCGTGTTCAGCTGGCAGGTGTCCCAGGCGGCCCCGGGCCAGGCCCCCATCACCGGCTTCCAGATCTCCTGGGCGCGGGTCTCAAGCAGCCACGGCAGCAGCAGCAGCAGCAGCAGCAATGGAGACGCCGTGGCCTCCACGACAGACGAGGCCATCTCCCAGACCCAGACCCAGACCCTGCCTCCAGTGAGTCTCAGCCCTCGCACGGAGGGGAAATAGATCTGTCATAGAGGAAAGAAAAATGCCTGTGTTTATAGTGACACCATCGGAGCCGCCAGTGTGATTCTGGCTGTCCCAGCGCAGACCTGTCATCGCACTGTCTTTTTATCTGCGAGATTCGAAGGCCCGTGGCCTCAGATTTACGCATGGACTCGTGTTTCAGTACACATGTAATGTTTAGTTTAGCTGAGGAATGGACAGCATGTGCCGTTCTCTGACATGATATAATCTATTTGGACCGAGGCGCTCATGGAAACCATGGGTCCACCAAATTGGCGTGTTACTATAGTTTCAGAGACATCAGAGCGTGTTGTGTCCCTGTAGCATCTGAGCCGCTCGTCAGCCTTGCGCTTCGTCTCTCTTCTCCCTCCCCAGGACCAGTTCTCGTTCACAGTGGACGCGCTGCAGTCCAACAGCGTGTACAAGGTGCAGGTCCAAGTGCTGTCAGCAGGGGGCAGCGGTCCCTCCGTGGCCCGAACGCTCCACACCCCACAGCTCCCCGCCTCCACCTCCACCTCCACCTCCACCCAGCTATGAGGTAAGCCAGTGGCCACCCGCTCGCCCGCCAGGGTACAAGCTGACAAAATTCTCACCGACACCTAAAAATACATTACGTGTGTGTTGTACTGTAACTACGATGGGGACCACCACCAAAACACCAACAATGCCACAGTAAGGCCACGGGGTCACTCCTTAATGTGGGTCCAGGCTCTGATCCTGACGAGGTGATGCTAACCAGAAACCAGAATTGTGTGTGTGTGTGCGTGTGTTTTGGGGGGTTAAGGGGACAAAGGTGCTTCAGAGAGAGGTGCCAACCTTACTTCAGCAGATGAGGTCACTGTCCCTTTGATCTCGTTCACAAAAGAGTACCGTTGCTTTGAGCTTGCGCTGGGCTTAAATGACTTTCCGTAAAGCTTAATGGCTCTCTGTAAGTGGGGTTAATAATTCTTGCGAGTGTTTGAGCCAACTGAAAAAAGGCTCCTTAAAGCTCCGAAAAACACCAAACATGAGAACATCATTACGGCAGTGATCAGAATGATGAATAAAATCACATCAAAGCACAGTCTCGTGTGCAAAACCGTGGGCGTTCACCTCAGAAATGCCATTTTTATTTACCATTGAACACATTTTGGCATTCCACCTCGGCGCCTTAGTTGCCAAAGAGATTAAACCCGCTACCCTTTGCTTGAATACACACGTTTTCATGTGTTTTTTGTACTTTGAAAGGGGTGGGAGTTACTTTGACAACCGTGTTTTGTTTGCGTTCTGCACAGCTCCAGCGTCTACCCAGTGATATCCCAGGGAGACCCTTTCTCTGTTTGATTACGGAATTTGGTCCCTAAACAACATTAATCTCATTTACACTGATGACTGTTCAACCAACACTCCCTGTAACCTAAAACATCACTGGCGTTCAGTTGTATTTCTGTTTTTGGAAAGGCTCGTACAAACAGCAGCTGTAGATTCATGGCTTACAGATTGCACAAGAACAATGTTGAGCTCATGGAAGACTGCAAGATTGGGCCCTAGTTTGGTGGCGGAAACCCAGTGAAAACTTTTCAATCTGGCCTGATTGCCTTAAACTCCGGAGATAAATAAAAAATGCTGCCGATATTTTGGAAAGAGGAATGGCAACATGTTCTTCTCTGACTCAAAGATTTTACATGCAGAAATCACAAGTCATCACTTTCCACTTCTGATTCATCTATCTGGCAAACAAATAGAAGTGCGGGGTATTATGCCAACGTATTGGCAATAAATCAGAATCAGAAACCTGTGTTGTGGTTAAATACAATTAATCATTCTCAGATATCCTCAAAATGGAAATATATTCTGGCATGCTTATAAAGAATTAAGACTCAAGCATCTAGGAAGACATAGTCCACCTTGTCTGACTTCAATTACATGGCCAATTTGCAGTCAATTAAATGTCATCAATGATGTAAACACACATGGATGACTTCTTGTTCTTGTTGTGTAAATATAGAATTATTCAACGTTCAAAAGTTCAAATTCATCAACAAACATAGCTCACACGCTCCAATAGCTAGCTTATGCTGTCCCCCTGCTGCTCATTAAAACCAAGCCGATGTGATCTTAATACTTGTGCACCTCCTCTGTCTCTCTTCTCCTCTCTCGCTCTTTAGGTGCTTCCCCGTCCCCACTTCAGCTGCTCCTTGCCTACGGTCCCTGTGAGAGTACCACTACAGTCCCTTCCCCCCACGCACCTGAACGTCACCCAACCCTTACCACAGCGGCCCAGCACTCCAGCATATATCACTTTGCCAGTGGCAACATTGCATGACAGATCCAATGACTTTATGTGGAAAATCTAGATAATCCTGGACCTAAAACATAGCCTGGCAGTTAATATGTATTGAAGGTGTTTTAGAAACGTGTAGGTATAAATCATTTATGTTATTATCTTCTTTTATTTTATATAAATATCTGTAAAAAATAAGTAGCACTGATGTATGTAGGTCTATTGTAAGTGTCATTTGATTTTTTTGTTATATTTCCTCATATAAAAAATGTTTGGTCCTCTATATTTTTTTATGATGACTACAACTTCGCACGTGAATCTGTCAGTTATGTTTTTAGTTTTACAGGTAAATGTCATAAGTTATTTTTAACACCACACATTTTTCAGTTAACTTTTTTTTTTGTAATTCTGGAAAGAATCTTCACTTCATCCCTTCTTATTTATTGTGACGTACTAAGAGTGGAATGTATGTTTTCGCACGTTGTGTAAGCAACGGTAAGCTGCAGCACAGTTCAGTACATTGTATTCATAGCGAGGCCCTAGTAGTCTGCTTTGGGGTTGTGGGAGAATTATTGCCAAGGGTCAGTTGATAGTGGAATCCTAATGACAGATACTGATACTGAAGTGAGACCCTTTCTTATTATTCTCTCCAGTGGAGTCAGAACTCCTCATGTGACTCCAGGATTGCTCGTCTCTGAAGAGCTGAGGAGGATTTCATTTCAGGGGCTCTTGGCTCACGAGTGGCTATCTTAGGAGAGGGACTTCAGCTTTGATCAGGGCCCTCCTTTTTCACTCTCAACACTATTGAAGATAGAGGAAATCCGTTCTGCTCCTCTGGGCTTCATTATGAGTGAGGAGGCTCATGTGTTGTAAGTTGTTTCTGGTGTAAACACTGTTTCTAGGCTGGCAAAGCTTCAGCCATGTTGCGGTGTTTCATTGTGGCAGGCCACTTGTGGCCGTTTTGTATCGTAGCATATTATACTCTGTAAATATTGTACTTGATGTTGTGTAAACAAATGTATGTCCCTGTCATGAATAAAATCTAAATCCCATCTTGTTACAGTTCTGGTTATTAAATTAAAATGTTTAACATCTGATCAGTGAGCACCATCTGCTGGCTACATACAGGCCTGAGGGCTGTGCTACTTACAAGCCAGCGGATGGCAGTACACAACAATAGGGATGGTGTTGACAATCTGTCTTCAATAGATATGAGATAAAACGGACAGGTATCATTGCTACACTACACATCGGAAGGTATGAAAAGGAGGACAAATCAAGGAGGATGAAGATTCCATTACTGTGGTCACACAAGGACATGACCTTTTGACAGCTGAAGCACAACATGCTAGCAACTTCATCAAAGGCACAGAGTTCCCACTAAGCCAAATGTGAAATTCCATTCTCCCTGACTTAGTCCTACTATAGAATGAATAGTACAATATACTGAAGATTTCAGGTTAGTCACAACGAATACATACAGGCATTGAATAAACAAAGTTAGGCTAACTACAACTACTAATGCAAGCAGTAAAGCTAACACACACACGCACGCACACACACACACACACGCACACTTTGCTTCATGTATTTTGGTAAATAAATGTAAAACTGCTACAACACACTTGATATTCCACGAGTGTGTAGCTAATAGAACATTCCCTGACTTTCCATGTCTGAAACAGAAATGCCATGAAACTTGTGTATATTTTCTTACAGCAACTGTTAGTTTGCACCAAGTACAAAACATTGTGTGTTACTGTGTGTTACTGTGTGATCTCTTTTACACCAGTTTGAAAACGTGCCTAAACTATTCCCCTGAACAATCGAATGGAAAATCAGTTAAATCAGTTAAAAGTTTAAGTTACATTGAGACTATTTTTACCGGAATGTCGCCAAATGGCAATGACAAATACAAAGCATATCCAACACCAGATGTGCATCTGATTTATTTAGCATTAGATCGAGTTTTATATATACTTTAGTGTGGGACACATAAAACTTTATTACCAAACAGTTTTTGAGAGATATTATAAAAGATACCTGTGGGACTGAAAGGCAGACATCTAATTCAGGATTCCTTGATGTCAAATCAAGGCATTTGAGCGAGATGGAAAAATATCAAGTCTTTTCAAGTGTTCAGTCCAGAAGATTCTGGAGATTAACAGCACTGAAAATGTCAGTGGAATGTCCATACTCCTAAAAGCATTTGAAAGATTACACACCCCAAGATGACTTACCAGTATTCTGTGCCTGTGTTATGACCAGCCATGATCAGGTTTAATCAAATCAAAAGGGGTCTGGGGGGTTCTGAGCTCATGAGGTAAAAATACTCATTACTACAGCTCAGTTAAGCGTCCAGGTGTTTGGTGAGTCTGCGGATCTTCTCCTTCTTGTTCCTGTTGCCGTGTTTCTTCCAGGGCTTCCCTGCTTGCTGCTCCGTGCTGGCCGCACCCTGCGCCTGGGGCCCACTGCCCGGCTTGTAGCCCATCACCATCTGCACCCCCCGGGTCAGCGCTCGCACGTTCTCCTGGGAAAAGCCACAAGGAGATTCAACATCAGAGTTTGGTGACTTCAACCTCCTCAAATAACTTCAAGGATACAAGAATACAAGGATACAAGGATGTTTATTTGTCACACGCATATGATTACTAATAAGCGTGACAGCAAAGTTCCCTCAAGAACATGTAATTAAATAACCTCTAAGCACCATGTCTGTATCAACTCCTAAGACCACTGTTCATATTGAACAGCTTACATGGCTATGGCCTGCAATTCCACTGACTTCAAGAGTCTGAGGCCATCTGGTGGCTGGATATAAACACATCCTGACCAATACCTGTTTTCTTTTTATTTTTACCTTCACCAACATAAATGTGCACTGCAGGAATTCGGTGGGAGTCAGCAGAAGGTGGTCATACCTGATGGAAGAAGTGTTTGTCCACTGTGTTTTCTATCCGTTTCACTTTGGTCTGTTTGTTTGTGCCAGAGTCCAACAGATCCAGAGGCCGCTCCTCAAACTGGCTGTGCTGGGGCTGGAAGTCCTTGGGGTTGATGTGAGGGGGAGGGTGACAGTACAGGAGCTTTCCCTGGTGGCAGGAAGGATGGATAGACAGACAATACACTACAAGTTAGTTTCCACTCAGACTACAAGGATAATGTTTGAAAACTTCCAAAATGGAGGAAGATGTTACCAAGATGTTATTAAAAAGGAAGTTAGTTGTTATTAAATGCCATAGCACTGACATGCTGCTGGACTATTTGTTGGATTTGTTTATTTTTAACTCTTAATAGTTAGGTTTAAAACTACATGGCCTCAGCTTGGCTGGATATGTTAGATATATAGATTAGGAATTTGTTGAGTTGTACTTTATCCACCTACTACAACACAGGAGCATAGTATCAGCGAGGACACTTACGCTGACGTAATCCTTCAGGATGTAGCGGGAGGAGCGCGGCTGGTCAGGCTGCCCGTGTGTCGTCATGAAGCCCCTCATGTCTGCACAGGGCACAAGGAAAACAAACAAAAACATCCATTACAATGACAACTACAGAACCACTCAGTGAGCGCAAACCTCCGCCAAGCGAAAACAGAACTGCCGCCTGGATCGAGACGGTGATACGGATCACTCCCAAAATGTAATTGTTTCTTTCTTGGGTAATTTCAGACCTTTCCTGAAATCGTAATCGAAATCCATCCTTGACTTTTTGAGTTATCTTGCAAACAAACAAACAAACAAACAAACAAACAAACAAACGGCGATGAACACAATCTCCTTGGCGGAGGTAATGAATATGAAGCTCTGGAGCTGCTAGTTCATTCAAAACTTCAAATGTGAACTGTGGAGTGAACTTTGTACTGTGAAACTGCAATCATACAAAATGAATATACAGCGCCCTCCACAACTATTGGCACCCCTGGTTAAAGGGATAGTTCGGGTTTTAAGACACAAAGTTATATGGGTTCCCTGTCAGCAACGTTGTGCATCAGCACTGACTTACCCCCCGACAGCGTCCTGTGAGCCGAGATCCAGCCGGTTTTTCATCGTTTTTGATGCCGGACTATTTTCTTCAGCAAGTTTCTGGGGTCACGAAAGTAAAGTGTTTTTCTTCTCAAAACCATATGCGTTCAACAGAGTGATATATTTGCACCACAAAAACATTGTCCAGCTGTCAGTAGCGCGCAGTGATAGGAATCGCGAAAAATAAGTAAGTGATAACGAGGTTTGAATTTTTCCTGGACAACGTTTTTGTGGTGCAAATATATCACTCTTTTGAACGCATATGGTTTTTAGAAGAAAAACACTTTACTTTCGTGACCCCAGAAACTTGCCGGACTACTTTCTTCAGCATCAAAAACCGGCTGGATCTCGGCTCACAGGACGCTGTTGCGGGGTAAGTCAGTGCTGATGCACAACGTTGCTGACGGGGAACCCATATAACTTCGTGTCTTAAAACCCGAACTATCCCTTTAAGATGCGTTAAAAGCCTTAAAATAAATACAATTTTTATTGTAGAAGCATACTCTCACACTGAAAATTGTAGAAAAATTTAACCTTCAACTCAAGTGAATTTTAGGGTGGGAAAAAAATCCCTGACTGAGAAATAATTATTCTTCATAAAATCACCTGTTCCACAATTATTGCCACCCCTAACAATTCCTAGGAAATAAATGTAGTTAAAGTATTTCTGTCATTTCTACAGTAGTTTACAAAGTCGATCAGAGTATGTAGGAACATTTAATTAGTAATTCTTAACATCCTGTTTCCCTGGGCTGTAAATATGATGTCACACAGAGGCCATTTCTCTTCCACATGGGAAAGACAAAGGAACACACTGTTCAAGTAAGGCAGATGTGTGTCGACCTTCACAAGTAAGGCAATGGCTACAAGAAAATAGCCACTCGCATACCTGCCCATATCTATGGTCAGAGGAATCGTTAAGAGGTTTAAAACAACTGGAACAGTGGTAAACAAGCCTGGAAGAGGACGCATGTTTATTTTGCCACCACGCACAGTGAGGAGGATGGTAAGAGAAATAAAAAAATCTCCAAAACTCACTGTTACAGAATTGCATCAAATGGTTGCATCTTGGGGTCACAAAGTCTCCAAAACAACCATCATGCCCTATCTACCTGCCAACAAGTTGTTTGGGAGGCATGCACGGAAAAAAACCTTTCTCACTCAAAATCATAAGCACAAACGTCTGGAGCAGTACTGGGCCTTCAACTGGGACCGTGTGCTTTGGTCAGATGAGACAAAGTTAGAGCTTTTTGGCAACAAACACTCTAAGTGGGTCTGGCGTAACAAAAAGATGAGTATGCAGAACAGCACCTCATGCCCACTGTGAAGTGTGGGGGAGGATCGGTGATGCTGTGGGCCTGTTTCTCTTCCAAAGGGCCTGGGAACCTTGTTAGGGTGCATGGCATCATGAATGCTTTGAAATACCAGGACATTTTAAATCAACATTTGGTGGCCTCTGCCCGAAAGCTGAAGATGGGTTGTCACTGGGTCTTTCAGCAAGATAATGACCCTAAACATATGGCCAAGTCTACACAGAAATGGTTCACCAGACACCGTATCAAGCTCCTACCATGGCCATCTCAGTTCCCAGACCTCAACCCCAATGAAAACCTGTGGGGTGAGCTGAAGAGGAGAGAACCCAGGTCGTTGGATGATTTGGAGACTTTGTGCAAAGAGGAATGGTCAAAGATCCCTCTTCCTGTTTTCTCTAATCTTGTGAAACATTATAAGACAAGCTTAGGTGCTGTTTTATTAGCAAAAGGGGGTTGTACAAAGCATTAATATCAGGTGTGCCAATAATTGTGGCACACATGATTTGATGTAAAATATTTATTTCTTAATGTGGGATTTTTTTCCTTCTAAATAAATGCACTTGTATTAAAGGTTGGATTTTACGCATTTTTCCATTGTGGTCCTTTATTATTGGGGAAAAAATGAATTTATTAGAAGCTAAAGAGCACATCTTAACCAGGGGTGCCAATAATTATGGAGGGCACTGTAGAAGGTAAATAAAATAATTTGACCAAATTGGTATTTCATTTCCTACTTTGAATATTTATAGTCCACGACGATAGTCCCCGGTCTTTGCTCGTTGCGGTTTACAGCACAATTGCACGGGGATGAAAGACTACAACACTCACATCCATAGGCTGTTAGCAGCTCCTCAGCTGAGGGCTTCCGGTGGGGGTCCTCATCCTCTCGTGGCCGGATGATGTTGATGCCATAGGTGCCCTCCAACACTGCCCGAGGAATAGTCTGGCACACTTGAGCATGTTAAGGACTTTCCATTGCAAAGTATTTGGTTGTCACCAGTTTAAAAACCAGTCATCCGTTCATGAATAACATATTGTCATGTGTAGTGACTATATTTGATGGAATATTTAAATATACTATGTGTACAATGTACGAATATATGTACTGCCCCTGCGAAGATGTGTGATCCTTAAAGACAAAAACATAACAAGTCCTACATTTTTTTAAGGCAAAGTAATCTAGAGGAAATCTACAGCTTTACCAACATATGCACCTCCAATGCAAACGCAGAACTGATGCTGCCCAATAAACCAGCATTAGGAGATTATTTTGCATAGGGCTGGAATCATATTGGCCTGCACTTGTCATTGTTGCGTTGAGCCCTCAGTCGGTGGAAAGGATATTAAGGAGATGGCAGGCACGTGGTCCCGCAACTGATCAATGGGCAGGATGCCACAGCACATCATCTCTGCCTTAGTGGACACGAACGATGGCATGACCAGGCCGGGGCAGTCACACAGGCACAGGTCAGCCTCCACAAACAGAGTCTGCAAATCAGGAACACAACGAGTCAACTCTGGGATCTCACAGACATACTTCTAAACAGCATTCCTGCAGTAGATCAGTTAGAGTGGGAATTACTTATGAATTCCAAAAATGGTTCATTTCAAGTCCAGGGGCACATCACAAAATTATATGTCATTCATAGTTAATAATAATAAAAAAACAGACTTTCGCCTTACTTAAATTTTCAGAATATAGAGAATACCTAGAATATCAATTCCGCAGTTTGAGAGTTTGCACTCTGGAAAACAGGGGCATTTAAATATTCATGGCATTATTCCCTGAATGTGCTTTTCTGAAATGCGAGAGGCTTACCTGGAAGTATTTGCTGTGACATTATTCCCTGACTGTGCTTTTATGAAATATGAGAGGCTTACCTGGAAGTGTTTGGTGTGACCAGGTGTGGCAGACACTGAGACTTTCTTATTTCTGAGAATGGTGTTGATTGTGGAACTTTTACCCACATTAGGATAACCGACCTGTGAAAAAACACAAGGTCAAAAAAACAATATACGGATACATGTTCCTTTCTCTAGTTAAAATACGACTCAAGGCCCTAGCCACTGCTAGGCCCAACACACTGAAATGTGAGTTACAGCCAGATTTGTATGAGACTGTATAAACACATGGACCTGATACCAGTACCATCATATGCACCATCATTTGGACAGTGTTCCCCTCATAAGGAGATGACTATAAGCCCAATGCAGCTTGTATTTAACCATCAGCTGCATGACCCAGACTGAATTCACAGGTCTTAAGACTCCTCAGCACTCAGACTACTTATTATCTATTGTACTACGTACTACTCTGCTGCAGCTGAGAGAGCAAGAGAACTGTGGAGGACCCAAATCAGTCTCAGTCCAACAAAGGAACTTCCACACCAATGAATCAAATGATTTGTGCATTACATCTGGGTCTGTCATAATGACTTTAGATTGATGTTCCAAGGCCATGCATGTATGGTGATGTAAAAGCAGAAATTATGGCATAAAACAGCGATACTGATTTTAAGTGGAAACCTAGGTTAAGTGGAAAACGGATATTAAACAGATGTATTATCGTGGCTGCCTGATGTATGATGGAATATGTCTGGTCAGTGAGGATTAGACTCACCAAACCCACGGTGATCTGGCCTTCTTTACAGGTGGCACCAGAATGGGCAGATTTGAAGATGTTCAGCAGCTCAGTTTTCTGGAGCAAGCGGCTGGAGTTGCGGAACTTCAGGTCATTCTGTGGTCCCCCATTTTCTGCGCTCTGCTTCGCTGCTCCCTCGTTATCTTCCTCCTCTTCTTCAGAGCAGCTCTGCCAGTCCTCCTCTTCTCCAGAGCCCTCAGAGTCTGATACCTCTTGGTCACCCTCCTCCTCCTCTTGGCCTTCTCTTTCTTTCCTTTTCTGCCCAAAGGGAGCCCCAGGCAAATGTGCTTCTTCTTCCTCTTCTGAAGCAGTCTTATCCTCGTCTTCCAGCGGTTCTTCTCCCTGAACACAACCAAAACAAAGACATGACCATTTTTAGCATCCCAAAGTTGGCGACAATAACCGTATTACCTACATCCCCATTAAAGGGATAGTTCGGGTTTTAAGACACGAAGTTATATGGGTTCCCCGTCAGCAACGTTGTGCATCAGCACTGACTTACCCCGCAACAGCGTCCTGTGAGCCGAGATCCAGCCGGTTTTTGATGCTGAAGAAAGTAGTCCGGCAAGTTTCTGGGGTCACGAAAGTAAAGTGTTTTTCTTCTCAAAACCATATGCGTTCAAAAGAGTGATATATTTGCACCACAAAAACGTTGTCCAGGAAAAATTCAAACCTCGTTATCACTTACTTATTTTTCGCGATTCCTATCACTGCGCGCTACTGACAGCTGGACAATGTTTTTGTGGTGCAAATATATCACTCTGTTGAACGCATATGGTTTTGAGAAGAAAAACACTTTACTTTCGTGACCCCAGAAACTTGCTGAAGAAAATAGTCCGGCATCAAAAACGATGAAAAACCGGCTGGATCTCGGCTCACAGGACGCTGTCGGGGGGTAAGTCAGTGCTGATGCACAACGTTGCTGACAGGGAACCCATATAACTTCGTGTCTTAAAATCCGAACTATCCCTTTAAGCTGCTTGAGTTGTTGGTTGGTTTAAGGGAATGGCCATGAATTTCAAACCTTTAAATAAACCTTTACATGGCACTTTCTGGAGAATTTAATGCAAAGAAATAGAGAAATTGAGTCTTACAGGATATGTCCAAAACATACCAGATTAAGAGCCAATGCTTTGCATTGTTGTAGTGTCATTGGGTATTAGGGCACTTAGCATTTACATTACTGCTCACTGCTCAGTCATCACTTGACTCCACATTTGTATGATATAAGAAGTGGCCCATACAATGTGCCGAACATAATGTGCCACATGTCAAGAAACGTGAGATGCTTCATCAGTAAATCAGGAGACAGGGCAGCATATGACAGTAGCAACAGTTGAGAAGAGTTGGACCTGTGGTGACCAGGTCCACCTCACACAAACTTTCTTCTCCCATTCACATAGACTACTTACTAAATCATTTAGAAGCATTGTTCCTTTCAACTAGTGCTTGCTGGCTAGCACACCAGTAGGAGGCTATCCCTGCACGTTTAAGGTTAATGAAATAATGCTTAATGAAAATGTAAGCCCAAATCTAATGACGTTGGCCTATTGATGATGATCGACCTATTTCAAAATACCGTGCCCTTTCATTTTTGCCCTTACCTCGCTATTCACTTGTCTTTCAGTGCCAGCACTGTCTGTCTGATGATTATTTGAATGATTGATTGGTGTTGTGTTGTCTGATCTGAAGTAGCGGAGGAGCTGCTGCACAAGTTTCATGCATGATATGCCTACTTCTCAGACTTGCTCCACATGTCTAAGCCAGCCTATCCCTACCATTATGTAGAACCTGAAATCAAAACGATATAGTTTACTCCAGGCCATTTTGTCTTTAATAGTAGCCTAGATTAGCCTGGGTGTTCCCATGCTGCCTTGCGCGCGATTTGATTCACGCTGCTAAGTCAGCCTGGTAACTACTGCCCTAAGTTTTGCTTTTTGCTATGCACAGACGCATTTGATAGACATCCATGGCGCCCAATAAAGGATCTGGGCATTTTATTCAAATTATGAGAAAATGAACATTTGGTTTCCAGACCTTATTGAGAAGTGGTGGCGCTAGCCAGGCTAAGCCTAGATGGTGTCGGGATATTGCCTGCGCATGGGTGACCAGTCACAAATTAATTTGAATGACTGTAGCTAAGACCTAAGACAAATTAATCCAACATTTAGGCTTCAATAGGGGAATAAGACATGTCATGAAGTAAACGTCAAAAGTCACTGGGTTTTTAAACTATATTAAATTAAAGAAAAAACTTCTGACAAGGCATCCATGCAATGAGTCAAATTGCAACAGAAAGGGCTATTGAAAAAGTGTCTGAACTAGATGTTTTAAACACAATAATTTAGATAATTGTGTTCTAAAACAACATAGATATTGAATGGGAAAGGGGTAAATGAGTAGAACAGCATTGCTCGTGATGGACTGGGCAGACTGCCAAAATCTACTGCAGCTGCAGCGCAGCAGATCTGCTGTGCAGACCTCGAGACCCAGCCGCTTATGTGCCGGGGCTCCAACCCGGACAGCCCCGGCCCAATTCTTATAAGAACTTCTGGTCATACTATACAGCTACAATTGCCAGTAAACGCCGTCTACACACATTTTGGATGTTTTAATGCCATTTTTGCTAAAAGGCTAAGTACTGTACTTACATTCCTAGCACACATCACAGTTAGTGTTGGTTTGTCTTCAGTCACCAGACAGACATACAGTGAGGAGCACATGTATTTGATACAATGCTAAAACAGGAATATAAAATCATCATTTGACAATTGATCTTAATGCCTTAATTCAAAAAATGAGTAAAAATCAAACCGCCAAGGACACCAATTTTCTTTGTGATTGAAGAATGTATCGTAAATAGATAAATGTTTTCCTTAAATGCTAGGGGAAGGAAGTATTTGACCCCCTATGTAACCCTATGGGAATTTAACACATAGGGGCAGGCAGATTTTTATTTTTAAAGGCCAGCTATTTCATGGATCTAGGATATTATGCATCCCGATAAATTTCCCTTGGCCTTTGGAATTAAAATAGCCCCACATCATCACATTCCCTTGACCATAGCTAGAGATTGGCATGGTGCTTTTTCCAGTAGGCCTATTAGCCTGTTTGATTTGCATTGAGCTCAATGAGCATCAAACAGGCTAATAGGCCTACTGGAAAAAGCACCATGGCAATCTCTAGTTATGGTGAAAGGTGTATAATGATGTGGGGCTATTTTAATTCAAACGGCCAAGGGAACTTTATCAGGATGCACAATATCCTGAATCCATGAAATAGCTGGCCTTAAAAAATAAAAATGTGCCTGCCCCTATGTTAACCCTATGTGTTAAATTCCCATATGGTTACATTGGGGGTCAAATACTTCCTTCCCCCTAGCATTTAGGAAGAACATTTATTTATTTACGAAACATTCTTCGATCACAAAGAAAATTGGGGTACTTAGCGGTTTTATTTTTACTCAGTTTTTGAATTAAGAAATTAAGATCAATTGTCAAATGATGATTTTATATTCCTCTTTTTAGGCAACTTTAGCATGGTATCAAATACATTTTCTCCTCACTGTAATTTACGCCCACGCTGTTTGCAGAGGATGTTTTCCAGAATTCTTACCTTCTCTTCTGCATCCAGTCTTAGCCCTTCTGCAAGGGCTGACCAGAACACTGCCCTGATGCCCTCCTTCTGGAAGTAGCGTGCCCAGACTCGCCGCTGCTCACGGGTCAACAAGTCGGCCTTATTCAACAACAGCATGTTCACCTTCTGCTCAGAGGTCTCTTTCACATACATTTCCTGTTCAACACAAAGAAACATGTTATTATTATTATTATAATTATTTATAGATACATAGCCTAACAATGATTATTACAGTCTAAAATGTGTATTTTCAAAAAACACAAAAATAGAATGAACACTTACCAGATCTGGGCAACGAAAGAGCAAGGGATTCCTGGCATCCACAATCTGAACCACAACATCACTGAAAAGGAAACACCGTTTTCAGTACACATGATAATGAATTGACCATTCAAATAGTGTAATATCCATATAAGCTAAAGATTGCAACTGTTAAAGACCAAGTGAAGTTGGCCAACCTCCTCTCTATGACTCTCCACAACTGCCTCCAGAAATCCAGATTCCTCTCAAACGGAGTGAGAATCAACTTTTGCTCCTCCTCAAGTCTGTCAAAAAACAGAGAACAAAACATTACAAACATTTACAATGATCCTACGACATCGCTCAATTGCTATATATTACAGGAGAAATAAAGGCAAAGGAAATCATACTCACGATGCCAGTTCTCGCCTCCACTGCAAAAAACTGTCTCGTTCAGTTTGTTGCAATACCTCAGGACTTGTGTTTTCATCCCATTGTGGTCTAATACACAGACAGAAATATATGTGAAGGAATTCTATTTTAAAATAAAAAAGGTACTATCAGGTAAGAACAGTAGCCTAAAGTTACTAGGGGTCCATGTGTGTAAACTGAGCTCATATGACGTTAATACAGCCCAACAAGAGCAACATATTTACCTGCGAGGAATGCGTAGAAATTGTTTATTTTTTTCATGAAGTTGTTTAATTCGATTTGATTCTTCGGGAGTTAAAAGACCAGCCCTTGCTTCGGCTGGTACGAACTTGATGTTTAGTTTTTCTGTAAAAATATCATGTTTAGTTTTTCTGTCTTTTAAATATCAATAGGCTACACTTACTGAAGAATTTTAGGTTCCGTTACCTGCCACAAATTCTGTTCCTGCTAGTTCAGCAGTAGCCAAAAAATCATCAAGAGAACTCTGCTCTGTCACCGACTGTAAGTTCAGGCGACCCCAATCATATCCATCGTTCAGCTCAGTGGTGTGAAGCTAAGGGAAATGCGGTTTTGTCAAGATGAAATACAACAATACAACAATGTAAATGAAAACATCCGAAATACAACAATCATTATGGCATGCGACATAGGTGTCAAATTGAACAACATGATAGCTTGCTAGCTGTGGATAGCTGATGTTGACTTACCCAGGTATCATTCCTTCTAACTCCGCGACCAGCGGTCAATCTCTCTTTTATTAAGGCTCTTCCGAGTCCGGAACCTCCTCCCCCAGACTTCTTCTTACCCATATTGGTTTAATATTCAGAACATAAATGTATAACGTTATCTCAAGTTATTTCCCAAATGTCACGCTTCTCACTTCGCCCATGCGTAGATTGTTGTGGCGACTGGCGAGGGAAGGAAGTACAAAAGAATAAACCATCTGAGGAGTATTCGTGTGAATGATTTAACGTAGATGATGTAACCAAAGAACACATTTGATGCCGTTTCACTTGTATACAAGTGAAAATATGTAATTTTATATAATTGTCAAGTTCTGCCCGTCTAACACATACAATGTCATAAATAAAGTAGTCTCAAATGGTATGCTCCATCGAGCTGAAGTTCTTCAATAAAAGTGTTCCTGAAAACCACGAGCTCTGCACAATCGTTCCTAGTAAATAAATAGGCTGATCCACAGCTATAGGCTACTCTATGGCTATCTTTATACATTTATCTTATATACGATTGTATATGATTGCCAATTCAAACATGAAGAATTGGAAAGGATTTCAGTCAAAGTGACAACTGTGGGACAAACGTTTTTAATAGGCCTATTGAGTAGCCTAGGCCTAATGGTGTAAACATTAGACTATGCCTATAGGTCTAGGCTATATATTAAAGATTTAACCCCCTTTCAATTACCATCCTAAAAAAGACATGGTCATTATACAGTCTGTTGGTAGCCTATGGGGCAGAACTGTTATAGGCTACAGTAGTTTTACATTGATGCATGATGTCTCCGATAGCCTAATGTCGGTAGGTGGCAGCATTGAACTCTGTTAAAATGAAAATGAAAGGCATCCTGTTTTTGGAAATTGAAGGTTGTGTACATCCATAGCCTACATAAACTCTATGCCATTTGTGAAGTTGTTTACAGCTTTCACTTATCCTGCACATAGGCCTATTCACTTGTAGCCTGTGGAATGTAACAAACTCTTAGGAGACCCCAGGCATTATAGACTATTATTTTCTATTAGCCTATTATTATTATTTTTTATTTAGCTTTTGCTTAATTTCCTATCTAATTTATTTTGGATGTAGATTAGGTCTATTCTGTGAGCAGGTCATTGATATTTTGTGATGATGAGTCTGTTAATTTATCCTACAGGTTAAAACATTTAGAATGGCACATTTAAAGCCTACAACTATAGTCATAATTGTCTGGAAAATAAAGTAAATCTGTTATATGATCAAATGAATGGGTTTAATGTTGTTTGAAATCACTTTTGGCACATGTTAAAAAAGGGTAAACATGCTTGAAAAGGAAAATGTGCCAACAGTCTGACTGGAACCAAGTGGTGCATTCCAAGTGTGCCTACGCATGATATTCCCCCCTTTATGAAGGTGAAATGGTTCAGTCCAGTATATATTACAGTCTGACATCGTCTACAGTGGTACAATCAGTTTGGTCCCTAGAAGCCTGAGCTATGGGGATAGAAACTGTACGACAATATAGGTACCTCGTAAGAAAGTGATTTTGCTCACCAACAGTGGAGTTGCCTGAATTTTCGAAAGTCATAAATGACAGAGGATTCTTTAAATCCAACATTTAGAAGTTATACATTAGTGGTAGTTTATATAGCTCTGAATGCAAAACGATCGGATAATGCTGCCTTGGAAGAAGAACAAGTTCGATCTGATAGAGGAAGATAAACAGTCGAAACAGAAGGGGTATGCAGTGAGTTTAAACTACTCAGCGCTGACCTCCTTTGCGAAGTCCTGCCCGGAGAGCGCACTGAACAGGGTCGGAAGCATGTTTAAGTCGAAAAGGAAAAAGGTGAAGATAACAAGCGAGGACCCAACTTACACCGTCCTCTATTTGGGAAATGCTACGACCATTCAGTCGAAGGGAGAAGGGTGCACGGACGTGGCTGTGAGTAAGATCTGGGGCAAGAGCGAAATGGGCAAGAATGGCACCAAAATGAAACTCACCATCAGCTCGCAGGGCATTCGGATGGTGCATGTAGATGACAAGGCGAGGCGACCGGGACACTTGTATTTATTGCATCGAATCACCTACTGTGTTGCCGACCCCCGGCATCCCAAGATATTCGCATGGATATACAGGCACGAAATGAAACACAAGGCGGTGATGCTGCGGTGCCATGCAGTACTGGTGTCCAAGCCCGAAAAGGCGAAAGCCATGGCTTTGCTCTTGTACCAGACCTCATCAACGGCTCTTGCTGAGTTTAAAAGACTTAAAAGGAGGGACGATGCCAGGCACCAACAGCAACAATTGATAGGGGAACAAACTATTCCACTCGTTCCCTTACGAAAGCTTCTGAATGGACAGTGTTACTACAAACCCCCGGTGGAGCGCAGCAGGAGCGCACCCAAACTTGGGTCGATCACAGAGGACTTGATAGGGGAAGAAGAGGAGGAGAAATCCATGCACTTTGAGTGTGAGGATATACTGGACTCCGACCACTGCAATGGCAAACAGGAGCTGTCTCAGATCATCAATGACCTGGGTGAGATGTGCATCGGAAACGACTTACAGACGCTGAAATCGGACTTAAGGGTTACCCGTTTGCTCTCGGGTGAGAGCACGGGCAGCGAGTCGTCAATAGAAAGCAACCAAGAGCCAATCTCGGTCTCCAATGGTTTCGATGAAAGGAAATTGCAAGAGATTGGTTGAGGAAAGTTGTTCTCAACCAAATGCCACATTTGATTCCTTGTGGACTCATCTTCATCCAACACTGTGCTGTTTTGTTTTAAGGAGCCGTGTATGCCTGTAGTATTGTGCCTCCTAATCCATTCAACTTGAAAGGATATGGGTTTTCAATAGGAGTTCGCTGTGTCGAACCCAACACAATTACTTTTTGTTTTGTGAATGGGGCTTTGATTACTGCACACATTGCATGCCTGGTTCATGTATAACTTAGAGAGCAGTCAAGGTGTTAGGGACAGTAGCGACAGCACAAAATGGAGTAGGCCTGCAAAAATGACAACAGCTACAAAGGTTACAGTAACTATAGGTTCATATGATATAAATCAGATCAATATGTCAGCACACCACCCTATAGCGGCACTTTTCATATTCCTATAGTGTATTTGCACAATTAACTCCACACCATGTCCTTAACATCCTGACTTCACAGATGCGCGTTAAGGTGCTTATGCACCCAGCTTATCCCCTCAGCTAGTCTATGATTTAAGAGGGGTTTATGTGAGCTTGTTTACCTAACCTGTTTCCCTGAGGAAATGTTATTTTAAAGAAAAGAAAGAATTGTCCTGGATGGTATTAATGCATCCTTTTAGAACACTACTCTCAGACAGTACCAAGAAGTGGGTGATTAATCTCTCCTGTCAGGACATTACATTTTTTCTTTCTTTTTTTGAATTCTTTTTTGCACTGTTGTGGAATTCAGTTGAGTATTATGTGTTCATTACTTTGTACATAATATTGTGTTCTCTAAATGTTCTCATAAACATACATGTCATTATCTTTGCTGTGCAAAAGAATAAAATTCCGGATGTATTAAGATGTACATAGTAAGCATATGAATATACTCAACATTTTTTATGGAAGAAACATGGTTTGTTTCTGTGAACCTCAACAAAACTACCAATAAAAAAACAAACAAATATAAATGTCTTTGAGAGGATTTGTTTGATGGTATTGGAAGAGTGGACAGTATAATGTAAAGGAATATGACAACGCAATGCACAGCATCTTCAGAAAAGTTATACTTTTGACCCATTCCCATATTGCACTAGGATGCTGTCAGAGACACCATTATGGAGTGTGTTCTATATAAATGAGTGACAGATGAGCAATCTTCACAAGACCATCAGCTGGGTTATACACCACACACACACACACACACACACACACACACACACACACACACACTTTTGTCAAGAAACTTGTGATAGAGTGTCTGTGTGCGTGTGAGTGCATGTGTATCATTTCTGGTGGAGGGTGGGGTACTTGGGGGTTTCCCCATAGAAGTTTGTTAAGGTTACTGCGTAATGGGACTGACTTTACTGCTCCCTAATGAGGCTCTCGTAAGCTCTGTTATCACAATTCTTAGAAGGTGGGTGAGGCTATTCAAAGTAGAACCTAATGGGTCGGAACTGGGAATAGTCAAAGCTTGCTTACACAGATACACATCCCACTCTAACTCATTTGTTCAGCAGATTTATTTATCATACTTTATTCCCAATATGTTGCTTTTGAAATAACCCAAAACCACTGATTACTGGCTCCGACAGTTTCGATACACTGAAGATTGTACAAACATAAACATAGTTTGCCCACAGGCGTTGGACTTGTGAAGCTTTGACAAGAGGTTTCTTCCAAGACCCATCATCATCTATATGAAAGCATGAACATAATCTGGACAGTGTTGGTATCTCTCCCTATCTACTTGTAGTCTTAAATAACAGAAGCTCCATCAGTGGTGACATAGCAGAAGAATACATATATAATCACTGTCTAGAGTGTGATGCTCTAATCGTATTATATTCTAGACATTCCTGGATGGCAGTGAGGGATTAGGCTTTCAATCATTTTTATGACGGCATTAGGGGCACCTCCATGGGCACTAGAAGGGTTAATCCTACTTTAAACAGCACTCACATGAATTCATATATCTTCCCGGAGCTGATTAGAAAAATCAGAGAACGAATGCAACTACTGTCTGAAGCAAAGCCGTAACGCGGGGAAGCCTTATTCTGCTCGGCTTGATGTGCAATTGAGAAAGAAAAAGAGATGAATCGGTGGATCTGGCAGGCAGTGACTAATGATATCCCCATTCACAGGGAGCCTTTTTGAAGCCTTGTGCAGAAGCTATGGGGGAGATATGTGCACAATCACTACAAGCTTTCAGCAGCCCTGCAGCCAGGCTCTCTGCAGGCTGACAGCCATGGCACAGTACGTACACAGCACTTGTGGTGTCTGAGAGAAACAATAATATCACACATCGTGGCACGGCCATGCTACTCCCGGAGAGCTCTTGAGGCTTCTACACACACCGCCGAGCATATTTACTGGATGGGTTGGTGGCAGGGGCCACTGGAGGAGCCTCGGGGGACTTCTCAGTGCCGTGCCTGTCAGGAGCACTGATGTGGCCATTGGTATTCTGGGCAGCGTGCCTGTGCCCCCACAAAGCAGCAAGTGTCTCGGCCTCAGCCACGTTGCTAGGGCTTTGCATCCATCCCAGCATCCCTCGACACACACACACACACACTCTCTCTCTCTCTCTCTCTCTCTCTCTCTCTCTCTCTCTCTCTCTCTCTCTCTCTCATCACACACACACACACACACAGCACAAGCCTTTCCTGGGCAGCCCCAGGGAAAGGGGGAAAAGAGATTATGATGAGTGGGCTTGAAGTGCTTTTAATGTCTCCAGTGTCTGGCGCTAACATGCTGTTTCACTGGTCACCCGTACAAACACAGGCCGATTTTGAGTCATGCTTATCCACTCGCTGAGATCCCCACAAGTGATGGCCAGAGTGTGATCCACTTTGGGGAGTGTAATGATTTTGACCTCAGAGCGCGAGCATCTCATTAGACGTGCGTTGCACTCCTTCTAGTGTGGCACACTGAGACACTCCGACAAGTTAGCGCTGGGTCTCGTGTTCCACTTTCAGTTCACAGAAGCTGTTGGGTAAAATGACACCACACGCAGGGGGGCGGGGAAGCAAAATGAACCAGATCCTCTCAGTCTGCCTCCCGCAAGGCACTCTGCATGAAGTGCCAACGTCAGTGGGCAGCCCTCGACAAAGATCCTTCTGCCGTTAGAACCGACGCACGCAATGACATCAGCGGGGACGACAACACAGCTTATTAAAACCTACCAGGAGGCCCTTTTGTCGGAAAGCAGAACCTCGGCGGTAGGCCTGGAATATCCCATGAAAAGAACATAAGGCCTCTTAAGGGAGAGGTGATCGATAACAAAGCCATTGTTCTCTGATGCTGCCATGGCCTACATGACCCAAACGCAGAGGAAACAGTGAATATACTGTACATAGTGCATTAGAGAGGAAACAGTGAATATACTGTACATAGTGCACTAGAGAGGAAACAGTGAATATACTGTACATAGTGCACTAGAGAGGAAACAGTGAATATACTGTACATAGTGCACTAGAGAGGAAACAGTGAATATACTGTACATAGTGCATTAGAGAGGAAACAGTGAATATACTGTACATAGTGCATTAGAGAGGAAACAGTGAATATACTGTACATAGTGCATTAGAGAGGAAACAGTGAATATACTGTACATAGTGCATTAGAGAGGAAACTCCACTTGCAGTCATTTGACAGAAGTGTTGTATAAAGGGTTAATAATGCGTTAGCGTAGCACCGAGTAGCATGTTGACATTCTGTGATGATAAACAATCGTCAATTATTCAGGATCTCAGTCGGCTGGATACAAAGGGATGGTAATATTTGGTATGTTTACCACAAGGCTCATCACCATGTGGATGCAGTCAATTTAACATTGATGAGATGCAGAAGTGTAGCATGCGACTGATCATTCATTATTATTCATGGTTATTCAGGTTTGAAACCACTGTTTGTATGACTAAGCAGAGGCCCCCTAATGAGAGTTATATAACTAAAAATCATGATGTGATTCATCATGTGAACATTTGTCTATAGTTTCATGTCGAAAAATGTTGACGCATTCATGACACCGTATAGTTTTTCCTGACAATCTGATGTGGCTGATGAAATACATATCTTCTTTCCAGAAAGTTGAACACATTAGAGACAGAATAAAAATGCTTAGCCAGCATTATCACTGATGAACAAAATGACTCAGGGTCTAGATCAGTGCAGATTTGTTTCAGACTGAGATGGATTTCGTTGGTATCATGGAAGCCAATATGTCCTTGAATAATGTATGCCTTTGGCCTGGAAAGTTCTGGTCTTTCAGGTGACACTCCTGTTACAAGGGCAACGAAAAAACATCAGCTCATCGGCATTGGTGCTGAAAACATCCTCACCCCCAGCCAGCCAGAAATCCCAACAATTAGAGCACAGTTTGGGCTCAGATGAACTTTTATGAGTGTATTGCATGGATTATGAACTAAGAGTAGCTGAAATACATTAATTATGAGTTTGAAAAGAATCCAGCGCAGATCAACTGTGCGACTAAATTGCACCTAATCTCCCTTACAATAGATAACAGCACCGTACAAACAAATTGTCTCACTGAATCTTAGAGAGCATGAAGCCATTCTCCACGGAAATCCTCAGTTGAAACAGATCATTACTGTAAAAAATAAAGCATGTTTCACATGTCCTCTGTTTGTCCTCATCCACCCCCTACGTGAACATTCTTTAGCAGGTGTTATCTGGGACTGCCACAATGAATGCCACCTGAACCAAAGGGCAAGGTCACGGGTGTGGTGTGGTACACGGCACAGCGAGGAGTGAGACAGATAGAGAAGACAAAGGCCTTCCAACCTGACACCGCCTTGGATGCCACCCCAGCTGCCTGTGGGTTGAAGCAATAGAGAGAGAGAGAGGGAGAGAGAGAGGGAGAGAAGAGAGAGAGAGAAGAGAGAGAGAGAGAGATGCCTGTGGTGCTGCTGTACTGATCTGGGCCAGCATCTCGTTATTTCCGATGTGACAGCTACACTCTGAGAGAATGTACAATCATTTGCATGGCACAAGTCACTTTCATGTGGGCCCTTTTGAAGCTAAAAGGACTTTTTCTTCTCTGTCAGCAGTGTCATGTAAGGTGTCAGAAACTGTGGAGAACTCGGCAAGTATGACATCTTCTGCACTTTGGACTCATCTGTGGTGGTGGGGGGGGGGGGGGGGGGGGGGCAGACACAAGTTATTACCATTGTACATCACACAACACGGAAGCACGAAGTTCTCTCCCTCTCTCTCTCTCTCTCTCTCTCTCTCTCTCTCTCTCACACACACACACACACACACACACACAAACACAGTGACAGTGACTGTCTCTCAGAGGCCCATTTTCTGCTTCTGTGAGTTGCCCAGAGTGTTTGTGAAACACAAACCACAGACAGACTGGGGGAGAGCCCACACTCAGAGCAGGATCCAGTTTCCCAATGTTTTACAACACAAAAGCATCCCACGAGAGTCATAGACTTCAGCCTGTTATTTTGGGCCTTCCGTTTGGAGGGGAGGAAATGGAATAATAGCAGAAATAACACCAGAAAAATCACAACACCAACTCTTGCTATTCAGTCTGAAAGGATTGTTGGACTGGGTATCATATTATAAAACAGAGGATCATTCATCTTGAATGGATATCAGGGGGAGAAACAAAGACTGTGAAAGAATCAGAGCAATTCAGTGTTAACATCAGTCAGTGGATGATAAGGGATGGTTATGACCACTTGGCCATCACTGAAGCTTTTCCAAGGTTGTCAAACAGTGGTGGCATTGTGGTGTTTGAGAGCAGAGTCAGAGAGGAGAGAGTTGAAGTACTTGCTCATATCGCATGACTAAGATGTGCAAGTATTGTTTTGCTGTTTATGTGTGAAGTATTGCTACAGCCAACTGGATTCTCAAAAGGAGCTTAGGTTGATTATCACATAAAATGTGGTGAACATGTCGCCGAAGGTTTGCTGATGCTATGCAACTATTTATTCAAATGCCAGGCTGATAGCTGGTGTTGAATCACAAGTCCCATCACTCCAAATTGAGGAGTGGTGAAAAGCATGCGAGAGAGAGAGAGAGAGAGAGAGAGAGAGAGAGGGGGGGGGGGGGGGGGGGGGGGGGGGGGGGGACGGACAGCATCATTGTCACTGTTGGCTGTCCTTTGAAGAGGCCCACTCCAGTCAGACTGGACCACATTTGAGCATTCCCACAAAATGGCAGTTTGCAAGGTATTTATTTACACTGTTCAATTCATGGGTAATCATTTGTGTACACAGAGCGAGGACAGACACAATCATTATCCTTGGAATAGGGGGTCATATGCAGTGGAAATATACTGTCTTGCCCTCAGGATACGCTTGTATCATGATAAAAATCATTCAGCCCTGCCTCTTCCTTCCACTCCTTAACATCTCAGATAGAGACTCTGTGTCTGTGCAGCTTGAAAGTCAAACAACAACAAAAAAACCTTCTGCATACCACATGGATGGTTTTATGGCTCGTACCATTTGTAATTGAAAGGCAAACAGAACACGTCACCTCTAATCTAAGGAACAACCTATACTTTCACTTGTGTGAAATTCACTGAATTCACTGAAATGAAATGTTACGTAATTGAGAATTACTGTAATTTCATGTTAGAATATTTATGCTGATTATAACAGTGATTAGATTAAAAAGTAGATAGATAGATATAGATAGATACAAATGAAATTATCAGAGATTTACAACAGTTACATTTTTATATCAACCTTCCAGAATCATTAGGCTACTGTTCAAGGTAAATGCATAGATACATCTTGTACAGCATTTATGATTCTCATATACTGATCTCACACAAAGAAGTTTGGCGCCCTATCAAACCCCTAGTATTAGGGACCGGAGCCAAGAGGCGAGTGCTCTCAGGATCGATTGGCCTACCAGTGATGGTTTCAGAGCACCATTAGGTCTGCCTGCCGAGGCCCTAATCAGCAGACACAAAGGGCATTTCAAAGTGCAGCGTTACAGGCCGATTGCATAGGCTATGTAGCATCACAGGGAGAGAACATGTGACATGACATGCAGGTATGTGTGGCACCCAGGCAGAGATCACCTTCAGCTCTCAGGGAAGGGCGTTTCAGTCGTGTGACATCGACCGATGGACACGCTGCCCTGACACGCCTCCTGACCACTTGTTTGTGTCCAGAGAGGCTTCGCATTCCAACAAAATCATCCACCGGTGGAAGTCTCTTGTTCCTACACTTCAAAGCACTTCAGATGTGTCAGACATCAAAGCATCAGAATTGATGAAAACTTGCATCATCATTTAAACAATACCGGTGCACTGATGGTGTCGTTTTTCAGATTTTCACCAGGGAGTTGAGTGGGCATGGTGTTTGTTGACAGCCTGTCACACTCACACACACAGCAGCCAGAGACATGCCAAACAGGGGAGGAACAGGAATGTAAACAACTCACTCCTGTCCCACAATCGGGGATGGGACTATAAGACAATGCCTCCGATCCAAGCAGCGGCATGTTTGTGGCTTGTGCCGTTGAACAATCACCATGGCTACACGATGGAAAGATAACATTGAAGGTCCTGTCCCACTTATTGGTGTTTGTCTGTCTCTTGCCATTGATGTTTGCAATGATGCTTTCACAAAATGGTGACAGGTGAAAAAAGAAAGAGAGGGTGACAGAAGGAAACAGAGAGGGTGGATGAACTTGATAAAGAAGGAACATATGGGTAAGCTCACTTTATTTCAGCCATTGTGGTCTTGTTCCCACAGAAACATGTCTAGGACCTCTGGCTGTATTGCCAGTTCCATAGAAACGTGCTGCTCAAACAGACGCACAGGAGTTAATGACCAAGACGCTTGTCACAAATGACTGTGGTTATCTTGGCGCATTGTGTGGCGCATCAGACGTTCCGGAGATGTTTGCTGACAGAAGCCATTACTGTTGGAACACTTCAAATGCTGGTTCCGCACGGGGTCTCTTCAGGGAGTTTGTTCCAGCTGCCCAGAGGTGTTGCATGTCAAGGACAAGAATGTCTCCTCTGTGAGTGTAGCATGTTCTGGATGTTTCTAACGTGACGAGCGAGAGTGAGCGTTTTGGCTACCACAAGATAAGTGAAACTGTGCCTTAAATATAGTAGCACATTTAAAGTGTGTGGTCTAAAAACAGGGTTGAGATAAAGTCCACCTCTTGGTTAATTTTGCATTTATATTAGTTTAGTGTAGGCCCTATTGCCACATGCAAATATTATAAATCATCATCAGCATTTAAAGGATCATTAGATGTGTGGCAAGTCTAAACACATGCAAAGCACAGAGACAGTGGAAACGTCCAGTCTTTGTCTAATGCAGTATTTGTGTAGCGTTGTGTAGCGTCTCTCAACTCACAAGTACATGAACCCCATGACCTGCCATTTGAGCTGAGAGGAGACTCCCCATAGGTGAGCCATGAGAAGCTGAAGCGGCGCATGACCGAGAGGACCAGGTCAAGGCGTACAGATTGCAACAGATGGTCCACGTCTTGACCCCTTTGAAATCTGCTAAGCCCAGTAAGAGAAAGCACTGGCTCGTCAGCTTACATTTAATTACACTGCTCAAAGCTGCCTATTTCTTTATCTTTCATTTATACATTAAGTATCAAAGTTACAGTTAATGGCTGACATTTCCTCAGTGGTTATGCTTTCTGGTACCTCTGATCTGAGTGACCCATATTCAACAGATTAGGCAACAGATGTCTCACTATCTTCTCACACACATGGCATTAATATCGTTTTGGTTAACCAGCTTCCTTCAATTAATTGGCTCATGAGCGCACTTCTGGCCAACAAGCCAAAACCTGCACAAGAAGCTGTTCGATAGCAGCAGTTTCCATTTCAAAATGCACGTCATTCGGAACCCATATCCTAGGATTCATCACTGATTAGAGCATACAGTATTGCCACATCCCAAACATACAACTCTCCTCTGGAGAGCTGACTCACAGTGGAGGGGAAAAGGACTTCACTGCAATAGACAAGTTCCATAGAAGATGATTCCATAGCCTCTACTGATGAAAAGGCCATGCCATGGAACATCTCATTCCTGGTAATCCACGATGGCATAGACACACAAACAAGCACGCACGCCTGCACGCACGCACATGTACACGCACGCACGCACACGCACACACACATACACACACACACACACACACACACACACACACACACACACACACACACACACACACACACACACACACACACACACACACACACACACACACACACACACACACACACACACACACACACACACACACACACACACAAAAGAAAGTAAAGAAACCACAAGAACAAAGGTTTGTTCAAGATTTGTCTCAGCTCAAGTGCACTGTTTACATTGCTCACCTCCTGGAATGAAGATGATCCTGTAGAGTGGTCAAATGATTAAAAAAATAAACGTGACACATGCATGAATGCAAATACAGTAAGAACAATAAGGTATTACCCAGCCACATAATTACTTGAGTCTCTTACTGATATTTAAGGTCAGGTGTTTTCAACAAGCAACCTAAGGAGAAACCAAACCCAACCACAGGTTTCTGCTGATTGTATGCTCTCATTGCATTTCATTTTCAACGTGGAAAGTGAGACTCCATTTCAGCACACTATGTTATACATACGGAAAGAGAGCAACAGGAGTAGAGACAGAGAGATGAAAGAGAGAGAGTGAGAAAGTGAGTGAGAGTGAGAGAAAGAGAGAGAGAGTGAGAGAGAGTGAGAGTAAGAGAGAGAGTGAGAGCGAGAGAGAGTGAGAGAGAGGAGAGAGATGATGAAGAACAGAAAACAGCTAAGCAGTGTCCTACTCCGTCCATGCACCGAGAGGCCAGCCATGCAGTCCAAGTTTCCACAGTGGACGGACATGACAAAGGGAGAGTGGCAGCAGCGCTACAGTGAAACGTGCCGTCACTTCCTTCCTCTTTCCTTTGTTTCAAATCCTGGCCAACCTCAGTCCCCCAGTTCCCCCACTGACGCCCAGAATAGACCTCACAAAAGGCAGTCAACACAAAATGTGTGTGTGTGTGTGTGTGTGTGTGTGTGTGTGTGTGTGTGTGTGCATGCATGTGTGCATATCACACTGGCGTGTACAAACGGGTGCGCACACACACACACACACACACACACACACACAAACGCACACGCACACACACACACACACACACACACACACACACACACACACACACACACACACACACACACACACACACACACACACATAAAGAAACTGTCACTCCAAGAAGAGACAATTGCTTTCTTTTTTCTCTTTTTCCTTCCTCTTATGCACAGGACACACACACACACATACTTTCTCACAAGCACACACATTCACACACTTACAAACCCTGTCAACACTCTGCAAGACCAGTTTTAGGGGAACTACTTTTTTCCCCAACAGATGCCCTTGTGTCAGTAATAACACACTCCTGTAAAGGACAATCTCCAGCACTTCCAAGAAACACTCCATCAGCCTGCACAACAACCATCACAGAGTTCAATGCATCTATAATTCAAGGTGAGCATCAAGTAGAGCCAGATAGTCAGGAAGACACTATTTCTGTTTTACAATCTCCACCCCCAGTTATTGTCTTGCCGATAGGGTTTCAGAAAGAGTCCTCTGTTTATATAGTTGACCAAGAAGATTGTGAATGATGTCATTTAGTGTGTGGGAATGGATGTTTGAAAAACATTAGACACCATAACAGATTAACAGTCATGTGCACTTTCAGGTCAAACTGGTTCCATTCCTTTGACAGAATGAGATTTTAGAGTTAAGGACCTAATGTACCAATGTGGTTAATGTGGTGTGGCTGGGTGTCCAATCATATTCTTGGTGAACACATGCGTACTACCTGAAACACATGATGAGAAAATGTTCACAGCATGTTCATTTTAAAATAAGATTGTTTCCACCCTCCGTGTTTACCATGATGTATATTTTTAGACCAAACCAAACCCATCTGATTATGACTCACTTTACCAGAGACAGATACTGCTCATATCTGAGCACTAACTCAAAACAGTGTGGGAGTTAAGCTCAGGGATGGGGGGATGGGGGGGTGGGGGGATGGCTGGCATATGCTCCGCTCGCGCCGAGAGTGGCCGTAGGGGCAGGAGAGCATGCAGGAGCTTACGTCCAGGCTGCTGTGCAGCGCTGCTCCATCTGCCACCTGCTCACGTGACCCGGCTCAACCTGTCAGCCCCGCGGCTCCCGGCCCACATGCCTGGCATTCCTGTCATGTCTGTCCCCTGCCTATCCTCTATCCTCTGTCCTTGGCATTCCACCGGGGGGGACTAAGAGCAGCCGACGAGGTGAGAGCCGGTGAGATGGCAAGGGAGATACACAGCGCGCACACGCACACACACACACACACACACACACACACACACACACACACACACACACACACGCACACACACACACTCACATACACACTCACACAAAGTATAGCTACACAGTACACACAATCTATATATAGTACACACTGATAGATACACAGATATGCACAACACACACAGTCACACGTGCAGACAGGGAGCGACACGTTGGGCAGTGGATGTTCTGGCACCCACTAAATTGGGCTTGTATTGCCATTGTTTCACTAATGGTTCATTGCTGTTATTATGCAACATCCCCCACACAAACATCTTCCTGCAGACTGAATCAGGATAGAGATCAGTGGTGATGACTGGGTGGAGGTAGCAACTCACTGGACTGTATGCCAAAGACATCACCACGCAGGCTAGACAATGAGCCACAACTGTGAGCTCTGAAGAGACCATTACAGAAACCCAAAGGAAATCAGTCAGAGCCAGGGCTTCTGCACTCCATATAGGGTTGAGAAAACTCTGCCCAGAGACCTGAGTGGCCCTGTTATCAGTTGCTTTTTTGGTAACAAATCAACACTCCAAAAGTAGACTCCTTTACAAAGGGGAGGGATATTATTAGCGAATTTATGATATGTGCCACAGTTCACACATCTCATGTACCCAGATATCAACACATCGTTCTGTGTTTGTGTTAAAGAAACGTATTAATTGGATAGTGTCGAGCTGTTTTGAAATACTTCAGCCACAGGTTAAGTGGGAGCAGACACGCTAATTCATTGTTGTCACGGTGAGCAGGCTCACAATAACAGATGACATCCACGGCTGCCGCGACGAGCTCAGCATACCACTATTTCTGTCCTTCCTTTACGTCAGTGTCACTCGAATTAGACGAGCGCCCCAGCTTGGCCCAGCTTCTCTGCCGCGGCTGACCTTAATCCTACACTTTCTCCGAGTTTTTTTTTTCGAAACCAGCCAACATGCAAAACGAAATGCTCCTGTCCCACAAATCGCAACACGTTGAGGCTCGAGGCTTTTTTCTCTCTCCTCCTCCTCCCACGATGTCTACCGGGGGAGCGAGAAATGGGTCAGGAGATTTTCATAGCTGCGTGACAACAGACGCAAGCAACAAAGTGCACCTCCGCAGGTGCACGGAGTCCCGAGCTGGAGGGGAGGAAACTCCCTTGAGAATCCTCTCTCGGGTGCGCAGGACTGTGGGCATTTACTCAGGGACTTACAGCCCCTTGAAGCATGGAGTAAAGAAACGCGTTCATTCATTAAACCTGTGATCTTTTTAAAGAGGCTCTACCTCATGTGCAACCTCTTAATGGGAGGCGGGGGGCAACTCAGAGAGCAACTTCGAGAGCAGGGAGGGATCTAGTGTGTGTGTGTGTGTGTGTGTGTGTGTGTGTGTGTGTGTGTGTGTGTGTGTGTGTATGTGCAACGTGTGTGTGTGTGTGTGTGTGTGTGTGTGTGTTTGTGTGTTTATCAGTGTGAGAGAGGGAACAGAGGTGGAGTGCGATGAGTGCACTCTCAAAGGCAAATTTGTCGCAACGTTGCACACATGGAGCAACACATGAGCGCGGCGCTCTAAAAATAGGCGCTGGCACTCTGCACTTCTGCTTGCAGCCGAGCGGCGCCGTGCACGCAGGCTACCTGGCAGCCGCCGCCACGTACTGTACTGTATAGCTGCGGGACCCCACTACCACCACAGGAGCAGCATATATCACTGGTGGAGACAGCCACACTAGTACCAGCTGCAGCTTTCATTCGAACTGTGGCATTGCGTCATTCAGTCAGTTCTCACTCAGGTATTGAACTGGCAGCAGCAGGCACTTGAATGGAGTTTCCTTGGCTTTGAAAGGGCGACAGGAGTGAGGAACGGCCCTTTTCCTACCAGTCACCATATCAGCAGAGTAGAGCTTACAAACGGAAGCATGAACAGCTGGTACTTTCATAGCCTGCCTGAACTCACACAATATCGGTACAGGATAAGCCGTCACTCTCAGCTCGCCTACGTGAGCTTACACAAAGCAGCTCTAGGATGAGCCATCGCTCTGCAGCATTCCACTCTCACACATCATTAGAGAAACACTGCTTGAGCATTCACTACAAAATGTCAACTTGTTGTTTTGACTGTTGAAGTTGTGTATAGTGTCAAGTTTATGTGTAGTACTTCGACAAGAAGACTACACTGTCTTCTTATTGCTTTCTGAGGTAGGTAGAGGGGGGTATTGAATGTGCTCATTTATTTATTTATTTAGTTAGTTAGTTAGTTAGTTAGTTAGTTAGTTATACAATAGGCCTAACAGGTCACTGTCATCTTGTTGCTTAGACTGTTGAAGTTGTAAATCAACTGTAAGCATGATAGTTTAACTCAGTCAAAGCGATAAGATGAGTTAACTGGGCTATATGGAGTGTGCTTATCTTTTTTTTTTTTACTGCACAGGTCTCTGTCCCAGCAACAGCAGTTATTATTTTACCAAGATTCCCTGAGTGCTCTAACATAGCAACAGCGCTCAAAGTGGGGGGACCTGATTTACTGCAACACGGGCTCCAGCAGCAGCAGCAGCAGGCATACTCTCATTAGCGACCTGCAATGCTTTTCACAGGTCATCGGCTCCAGTGCTGGCCCCTCGGTGCACCCCTGACAGACACACAGTCTGATAACGTATTACCCAAACACAGGGACGGGTGGGAAAGGGAAGTAGCCTGCTGGGGACTGAGAGGGAGGGAGCAAGAGAGAGAGAAAGAGAGAAGGAGAGGAGAGGGAGAGGAGGAGAGAGAGAGAAAGAGAGACAAGGAGAGAGGGGCAGAGAGAGGAATAGAGAGAGAGAGGGAGGGGAGGAATAGAGCCGGAGAGAGGGAGGTAGGCTTGGTTATCTGGATTGGGAGTGAGCAGCACGTGCACAGGAAGTGTATAAGATAAATAACCCCAGAGGAGGACAGGAGACGAGGCCAGAGCAGCGTCCTCAGAGCGCGCCAGTGTGATGTATGTCCTGTCTCTGCCGCCCATGGTCCCCCATCTGGGCTGGAGAGCTAGGGGCCACTGCTGTCTGCAGCTCCATTCCATGCACCCATGTTTCATATCTGTTGTCTTAATATGGCTATGGCCAGAGCAGTTGCACTCATTCCATAGTCCCATGCAGCATTCCAGAGGGGGTTGGACTTTGTTGAAGAGTAATAAGGATTATGGTAATATAATCACAACTGTTTCAACTTTGTAAATATGTTTATGTTTGAAATTGTTTGGATACGTTTTAAACATTAGGGGATATAGTATACTCATTTCTGTGATCTGATGCTCAGCACTTACAGTAAATCGAGTGTATATTACCTCGATAGAATTAGAAAAATGTTCCTGTGTCATCCCATTTGGATCAGCTGAATATGAACCTCGTCATTCCCGTTGACATCATTACACATCTAAACATTGAGATATTGTGTGTCAGAATACTTTTAGTACATTTAGATTCCTCAAGTCAAGGTCTATTTTGCTGCCATGGGTACAGTTATTTCTCCTGCCTTTGTCTGAAGCACTGGAGCAGCACTTCAGTACCTCCAGTGGCCCAAAATAACCAGAGCGGAGTGCGGAGTGTAAACAGGAAATGGAACAGGAGGTCTGAGGGGCTCCTCAGAGGAGGGGTGGGACTGGGGTCTGACATCAAGGGTGGTGGTGGTGGTGTGGGGGCAAGAGGGTTGGGGGGGGGGGGGGGGTACAACACATTGTTGGCAGACAAAATGAGTGATGTTAATCAAATGATAATAATAATAATAAAAAACATTACCCAGGCATGTCGCAGTCACAACAATAGGCAGACACACTTCCATGACCTGCATCTTAAGAACGCCAGTGTTATCGCGTGAAAACAATGGAATCCAGTCAATAATTACTGGGATGGTTTCCTTTGGTCTTTGAGCCTTTGGTAAATAAAGAGCCCACAAAGCAAGCAATGGTAGAGACTCGTGAGGAATCCCAAGGAGGCGACTGGAGGGAATGAGAAATAAACATTTTAATGGCCGAGGCCATAAAGATGGCGTATTTTTAAACATGCGAGGAATCATTAACTCAGCTTAAATGTGAGATTAATTACCCAGAGACTCACAATGCAGAGACTGCAGCAGGGGTGGGAGTTGGGTGGGGTGTTATATATCGAAAAGCTTTCCGCACATTTCCACATGGGATTATTACCTAAATCCAATATACCTTCAGCACTAGCGCATGTAGGCCATAAACATTACGAGCACCATGTTGGACACGTGTTTATGTATAATATCTGATGGATGTTATCAGTTAATGGTCTTTTCGCACAGGTTGGAAAACAGAGAGCTCAAGATAATCAAGATTTTGTGCATTCTTCAAATAGAATACATGCCGCAAAAGACACATGTTTACAAGATCCGCATTTCATTTCAGGGGTATACAGTATGCTAAAGGTGAAGGATCACTGTCTCTGTTGTGTTTTTTTTTTGGTAGAAGTTGAAATGATGTCTGACAAAGCGTTAGGTATCTGTCATCACAAGTCTGGGTGGAAACCTGTTGACTCGTCTAACAAATAAATACATCAAAAGTAGTGGGTGTTAGGCGAGACAATATGAGAAAAACACTAAGGAGTGACTGTGCTGAAAGTCACATGAGAAGTATGTCATCTCATAACTCTGCATAGACACTTCACACCCCATAACACATGCCACGGCTTTCACCAAGTCCACTGGATGAACTCTTAGTTTATCTTGCTAACGCTGTCTATCCCTGGGCTGGTATGCCAAGTCACAAAGGTCGGTCTTAGGGAGCTTCGCAGGAAATATCTTAGATGAGGGTAAAAATTTGTCATAAAAGCCTTTGGAGGAAGTCAGTGAAACAAGCACTGAAACAAGCGGTGAGTAAGTTCACTGCGTGGCTTAGATCTGCCATAATCTGTAACAGTCCACTCATAATCGGTCTGATAGCCTACTGCTTTATGAGGTCTGTGAAATCTGTCCTGGTGATTTTTTTTTTTTTATTTCTTAGTATGAAATCAGTAGAATGATGGATCCAAGAGATCACGGGAGGAATGACAACACAACCAGTAAAGCTGACGGTGCAACTTTCTGTCTGTCTCTGATAGTGGATATGAAAGAAATGATGCTAACGCCACAAGGAACATGAGACCAGTCATGTGCAGTGGGAGGGATCCATTGGGGGTCATTTGAGCTGATTTATGAAGCAAGCAATTCAATTCATAGCTTAGTCTACAATCAGTTTTTGATTTCCAGTCCTGGGAATCATTCTCTCCTCCATTACATTTTAATCGGTGACACTGTCTCAAAAGAGAGACGTCAACGAATGAATCCCTTTTCCTACTCTTTCTTTTGGTCCACTTCCTTCCTTTGATGCAAAAGGACATCACCACGTTCACGTAGTTAGCACCATTGTGCCAAGCTCTGTAAATAGGTGCCTCAGGAGAGAAAAGTTCCCCACTGAGGACCATCCTACGAAGACCCCAACTCAGTGGGGCGTCCATTCTGCCCGGCAGGCTGAGCTAATTAAAGAACCATTGATGTGAATATATTAATATTATCAGCAAACCTTGTGGGAGGCATGTTTGTTGTTCATGCAGGGGAGGGAGAGTATTGTGCGAATACACTGATGTGTGTGAGCATTCATATTGGACGCATACAGATGTGTCCAAGGTAGGTGGGCTTGACTCAGGCTAAATCAGGCTAAACTCAGAGTTAAATTTCGAAATAATCCCCGTAAAGCCCAAATGCCCACCCAAATTCATAGCTCATGTAACACTCTTGTGTGTATGTGTGTGTGCGTGTGTGTGTGTGTGTGTGTTTTCATTGGACACCCATACATCCGTCATGTCATTGTTGATGCGATTGACTCCACTGTCTTGTCCTCCTGGCTGAGCCGAGCAGTCCGCACTGACAGCCCTGAGAGGCCGAGGCAGTGTGGAATGGAGCCAGGGCCCACACTCACACTCACACTCACACTCACACTCACACTCACACTCACACTCACACTCACACTCACACTCAGCCCAATTCTCCAGGGGAGACGGACGACTGGCAGACAAATAAGAGGAGATGGCCTCCACACAGGGACACTCAAGGAGGGAGGAGAGAGAGAGGGAGAAAGAGAGAGAGAGGGAGAAAGAGAGAGAGAGAGGGGAAGAGCACAGCTGTTAGTTAGTTATCTATATAACTCTTCCGATTCCCAATGATGCTGAGGAAGCCAAAGGAAGATAATCCATCAAGGCCATTGTGGAACTTTCACTTGAACAAACGTCTTCTCCTTTTGATACTGTATTTTCTGGTTCCGTCTGAAATAGAAATACTGTAAATAAGCTATTCACAAGAAGCTATTTGAGGTAATAGGAACTCAAATAAGAGGAACTTGACAGAGAGCTGTGTTGTTAAACCACAAGGTAATTTCTCACTAGCAGAGTGATGTCATGATCTCCAGCCTGAAATAAATCCCAGACAGCAAAACTTACCATCCAACTAAATAACTAAAACAAATCTGTAAACAGTAGATGAAATAGATACAATTCAATATTCAGAGTATGTGTTAGAAAGGTCACAAATGGATGAGACGATTGCGCAATCAGTCCGAGTGTTTGTGTTAGTCACAGACTTGTTTCATTGACAACTGCAGTAGTTGCTTTCTGACACGCACCTGAGTTGCGGGAATGATTTTTTAGTGGATTCGGCTTCCCTTAATCGCGTAGTGATGAGTGTCATGGCCGACACGCCTCGGAAGTGATCGTGAGTCACGCTTAGTCATGTGTCGAGTGGCGATTGCAGTACCATCCTCATCGTCGCCACAGGCAACAAAGTCTGGCAGAGATCGTCAGCTGCCTTTCTTTTTCCAGACATGTAAGCTGTTTATGAGCTGAGGCAGGGAAACACACGCACAACTTTCACACGTTAACAAACACGCACACACACACACACACACACACACACACACACACACACACACACACATAACCTTAAACAGCTGTGCCCACTCCACCACAACACCACTCCCATTTCCCCAACCCTGCACACACCCGACCACAACACCTGCTTCACATACTATCTCTTACCCCCCTTCAATCCCCCTTCACAAGCATACATACACACACACACACACACACACACACACGCCCTCCCTGTACCAACCGCAATCACGGTGCAACAGGAAGCCGATGGGTGCTGGCAGCTTCAGCAGGGAGAGGCCGCCCCCCTGTCTGGCATCTGGAGGAGCTGAGCGTAGAGTGGGCAGAGTGGGGAGGCTGGCCAGGCTGGCTCTGGTGGCGCTGGCTGGGTGGACGAGAGGTTTGAGAGCCAGTGTGGATGTGGAAGCCCCGGCAGAGCGCTGGGTGCAGCCGAGGGGAGAGATTTAGCGATTATTCCCCTCCCCTGAGAACAGAGGCCATTACCCAGAGCTGGAGGATCTTTAGCGCGGCCTAAGACACGGATTATATCATAAGACCCAGATGAGTGCTGTCAGTTTCTCTATAAACCACTTACCTCCGACATGAGAGAACAATAGCGGACATTTAGCCTGCAGTGAACATATATATTACAGGGGGAGAAATAACTGGCTCCAAATTGTATTACACAGTCAGCAGAATTTTCTGCGTTCAAAGGTCACGAGAAAAGCTGTGAAAAGTACCAGGGTTGAAAGTGACAATAAAAGCAGTGTGAGCAAAAGTGTTTGTAACCTTGTTTACTGGACTGAAAAGTGAAAATGTGTTAGAAGTGACACAGCAATTCATGGGTTTCATCAGGTCCCTTTCCATACTGTAGGTGTATAAAATCAACATGTACATGGTGCTCGATTAATACACCTGTGGAAAGGAACCTGATGAAACCCATGAATACCTTGCACAACTGTGCCTCTCATTTAGTGTTTTATACACACTCCCTTCCTTCCTCGATCCTCGTCCTCACTGATCTAGATCGAGAATAATGGGGCGGCAACGCAACAATGGGATAGTCTATCCAGTGTTAGTTATAGATCAGTGGGAACGCCCTTCGAGGATCGAGCATGGAGGATCGAGGAGAGTGTTTGAGAGCCACCCCCTGTGTAGGTAGAACGAACTCACCTGACACCACAGGCTCTCTAATCATGTGATCACGTCCATCTCAGGAGTGTGTTGTGGAGGCTGGAGCGCCCCCAGAGGTGGAGGGCACAGTGCATGTGTGCGCCCAGTGTCCAGTGCTCTATCTAGGGCTCCATGCCAAGGTAACCACACACACACACACACACACACACACACCTTACCAAACCAACAGGAACCCCAACACACACATCACATCACAAAACGCATCACACCACAGCACAACATTATGGAGGGGGGGCACAATGCATGTGTCCAGACAGTGTCCAGTGCTCCCAATAGGGCTCCATTCACCGCGCTGGCCAACAAGATGCTGAATAGGGGCCGGGCTCCAGAGTATCTCTTTCATGGGGAGTGTGAGGCTTACACCTTTACTGTGAACGCGCCGCGGGAGCCCTGGGGGAGATGCTACCTGAGACACCTGCGGGCTGGGGACGGTGTCTGTTACACGGCGTTAGCGAGCGCGCTAATGCAAATGCAAGTGTGTGCACGCACGCACACACACACACACACACACACACACACACATACACAAAGACACACACACACACAGAAAGACAGACGCACACGCACACGTACACACACACACACACACACAAAGAAACACACACACACACACACACATGCACACACACACACACACACACACACACACACACACACACACACACACACACACACACACACACATACACACACACACACACACACACACACACACACACACACACACATACAGCATATATAAACACACACACACACACACTAACAATGAATGCATCAGGCGCTCTGAGGCACTTCTGTTAAGAAAGCAGAAGGAAGAAAGGAATGTGAGAATGCGTGCTTTGTAGAATTAGGCTCACAGAGCCAGGAATTTTAAGAAACATGTTCCTTCTCTGATGAGATGAGTATGACTGCAAGGTCATAGTTTTAAAAAAAAGGATGTGAGAATGCAGCCATTTCCTTTATCAGCCTAATTCATCCATCGGCTTCCTGCACCCTGTTGAATCTGTCTGAACTCGTGTTGAATTTACTTGAATCATTCCATGTAAACTGTGCTAGAAATAGGAACAAGCTGGCACGGTTAATTAGCACTGACACATTTCAACACAACTGTGTCCTCGTCAGGAACATCAACCTGTTTCCAGAAAATGTCCACTGGGAAAACAGGATGACTTATCCTGACACCCGCTTTAATGAAACTGAGCTATCGGTCGCACCAAAGGACGCTATTTTAAAAGCAGACGACGACGTGAGCGTGACTTAGCTCATCGTTTGTCTGGACATGTTACGATCTCTACTCGCTCCCAGAAGACACCCATGAGTCAGTTGCGGAGGGACCTAATGTGCTCTGAGGGAAACCGCCGCCTACTTGTTTTTCTGGTTGGGCCTAAGCCCTGTGGCTGTCGCAGGTTTTGGTTCCCGGTTGGTTCACCCCCAGATGACCTGTGATGGATGGCAGGAACCCCGCGCTGTCTACCAGCTCAGCCTGTTTTCTGAGAGGCTTATGTGTGCAGTGGGGGTGGCGGTGGGGGTGGTGGTGTGTGGGTGGGGGGTTCAGTGGCATTTTGACTCTGCCTGTATCTATGTTTAACGCTGCCCTCAAGGCTGCCGCACACCCAGAGAGAACTTCCCCTCCGGTGAATTAAGTGAGATTTCTTCGTCGTCTGTCTTTCTTTCTTTTTTTTCTTTTAACCTGTTGAGGGGTACCATCACAAATATGTGATTAGAATGTTCGGTCAACTGAGAGTTCCGCATTATGATGAGACAATTACCCTCCGAGATTTTCCCCACAGACTGTATACAGAACACTGAAACTATAGATCGTTTGCATTGAATTCTAGAAGGAACTTGGAAAATAATTCACTCCTCAACAGGTTAAAGGCAGAGCTCCTGTTGATTCAACAACTGCAGTAGAAAGCAATGCAAAGGCAAGGGAGAGTGCAGGCACACACATACACTGACACATACACACACACACACACACACACACACACACACACACACACACGCACATATGCATTCATTTACACACAGTCTCACAAGCTTACTTATCAAAACAGATAGACGAACCCTCACAAGTACAGAAGTCTCTCCCCCTCACAAAGACAAAGACACACACTGTAAAAACAACTCATCCATGCAGAGGTAATCACCATAAGGTGCATAACGGCTGTCCCTGAGCCCCAGGAAAACCCACACTTACGCTCCTTCAGCAATTAAGCATCCAACTTTTTGACAGCTCTTTTCATTTCCACTGCATGCTGTGATCACACAGAGAACTGAACCATGTCCTGTTGTAAACAAAGGTCTGTGCACACACCTACATTATGCACCCTAGCATGCAGAATGAAGCAAAGCATGCACCATCACGGCTGCATGCTATACAGACACATTACTCTCAGACACACCGGCAGGCAGACAGACAGACAGACACACACACACACACACACACACACCTCCACCTACTCACAGACATGCATCATTTGTAAAAACCTGCATAAACGGCAAACAGTGACAATTTTCATCAGTGGAGAACTGCATTTCTACAGGAGTGATGCAATCAGGTGAAACTAAAGATATTACTGAAAGTCGGCACTGCTCAACCGAGCACACGTTTATTGTTGCACCACGCAAGTGCACAGGGCAATGGGAACAAGCAAGAGGGGGGTGGGGGGAGATGATGAAATATTTAGATCAAGCACTGTAAAAGAGCAGGGAAGGTAGAGGGGATTGGAGAGTCTCTGTGGTGGATGTCTACTGCATATGAGTAAACTAAATGTGCTGCTGCTACTTTTGAAGAAGCCAGCGCTTGTCCTTAACACACATCCTCACCCTCGTGTTCTAGATCTGACAGAAATGTTAGCGAGTTGTTCCAGTTGTAAGGGTCGCTGTAGTGATGTGTAGTGCTGGAAACGTTCAGTTGAAGTGCTTTGCCTTGGCCTGATCCTGAGCTGGCACATCCTCATTTGCAATTATGACGGAAGATATAGCGGAGATATGTGTGTGTCACATTAGTATGTACAAAAGACCAACATTTAGATACAAAATGATAGTAAATCTCATACTGTATGTAGTATTTCACTGAAGCTACAACATCCAGTGAATGCGCATACGTTTTACTCGTTTTTCAGGAATGCCATTCTCTGAGAACACTAGTTAGACAGTCTTTTCGTCACCAGGGACGTTTGTAAGACTTTAAGCTGCGGAGCACCGTTGCACAGAATGCAGTCGTCATGGCCTATAAAGGCAGTTATTTTTAAGTAGGTTCAGAACTCTGCTGGGGCACTACAAAGTTATACAACTTTTAAGGGGCTTGTTATTACAAGGGACCCTATCATGTTGAGAGGGTGATGTTTTTTGTTTATCAGTTCAACCACGGTTCACCCACTTTCTGTCCTTTTATCCCAGGCCACAGCTGTGTAAAGACAAGCCTCAAGATAAACCCTGGAAACTGTGAGACCGAATAGCCAAAGAGTCAGAACAACGCCGACCCCCTACCAAAACAACAAAACACCCACCGTATAAAAATGGGTCACTGTGGCAGAAAAACTCAGGAATTGGGAGTGCTGTTATATTGGGTGAATGATGTTCTTCACCCATGACACTTCTCTGCATGCATTGCATACATTTCCACATACGTAATACATACCACAGGCTGACTCCGACACACACACACACACACACACACACACACACACACACACACACACACACACACACACACACACACACACACACACACACACACACTTCTGTGCACCCTCACTCACTCACACACTTAGACACACTCACACACACACAAACACACGCACACAGACACACAGACACACACATACACACACACAGACACACACACACATTCTGTCTCGCTTCAGACATGCATACTCAAGACCTTGTGTCCTCAGCTGTGGCCTATTAAATCGCTCGGAGGCACATTGTACCAAAGTTACATAACAAACGGAAAATGATCCACTCACAACACTAACACACACATGTACAGCCATATATACATATACAAAAGAAATGCATCAGGTTTCTCCATAGCACATACACACAGAGACCGCTCAACACACACACAAACACACACACACACACACACACGCTCTCTCATGCAACAACCTGTTAGGTGAGCATCAAGGTACGCTTTCTGTGACTGTAAAATGATCAAGCTTTTTTTTGCAGTATTTATTTGTGTTTCAGGGCATTGTGAATATATCCATAGATAACTAAATGCATCATGATGACACAGCTACAGAAAACAGGCAACTGGATAGCATCCCCTTTTTGTGCTGTGTTCTCATAATACAGAAAAGAGTTTCAGAACCTGACAAAAGTGACAATAACTAGTGTTTTTTTTCTGCAGGCTCTCAAACAGAGAGGCCTCAGTTCCAGAAAAAGAATGACATCAGCCATAAAGTATATATTAGGCTACTGTAATATCCATATATGAATTGTGTATCTATGGAGATTTTATATCCATACAGAAATTATTTTTGTATTCAGTACAATCTGTTTTATGGATACAGCGTTGTTACAGTAAGTAAATGTTAATACTGTAGCTATAGTTAGCATTAAGGTTATGCGGTGCTGTTACTGTAACATGTTTGGACACGTTAGCCAGTGCCTGTCCTAACATGGTCATGCAGCCATCAAGGTTCATGGTCACAATGACACACACACACACACACACACACACACACAAACATACACACACACACACACACACTGCTTGACATATCCCTCTTACCTCTTATATTAGGAAACTGAGTGGGAGTTTTCAGAAGCGTGACAACACAGGCTAAAATTACTCCAGACAGACACAAACCTGATACACCCAGACACAAAAGGATCAAGAATAAATCTGTGAGGTAGAGTGTGTATGGGAATGTGTGTAGTGTGTTTTGTGGATGAAATGTGTGCAGATGTCTGGATGTGTGTGTGTGTGTGTGTGTGTGTGTGTGTTTGCCCCAGATGTAATTTCAGAATGTCATCAACTGCCCC